>NC_080167.1:3503718-3693718 GCF_950295315.1 Erinaceus europaeus | reverse complement strand
TGTCCCCACGTCACACACAGGAGAGAGGGAGTTAAGCTGGGGGTCGCCAGAACAGGGACCCCCAGCCTGCTCCGTGATTTCAGCCAGCCCGGCCCTCTCCCAGCCCCGGTTCCCATCTGCTGGGTGGTCTGGGGGGTCTGGAACCCCTAGCCCTCGCCCTCTCCCGCCTCCCCTGCGGCAGGAAGCCCGGCCCCCAGCCCCCTGCCCGCAGGTAATTGGAGGAGAACACTGGGGGACAGGAGAGGGTCTGCACACACACACCCCTGGGGCCCTCCTGCCGGAACAAAAGGCCTTGTGGCCTTCAAAGGAGACGCCGGGCAGGGGGCCAGCGTGGGCGGCCAGAGATGGCCACGGGGCTCATGGTGGACTAGAAGCTGTCCCCATCCGTCACTCAGCCCTGACAGCTCCTGGGGTCTGGGCCCCCCCTGCGGGCAGCCAGCTGACCAGCGGCTGCAGCCTCCACCCCCCTCCCCGCAGGGATGGGAGCCTGGGGGTGCAGCTGAGCCTGGGGGGGGGCTGGGAAGTGACATAGGACCCCCTCCCCAGGCACCCACTCTGTGACCTGAGCCGGCTCGGTGCCTTCCAGGCCTGTTCTCTCTCATGTCTCTCACATCTCTGAGGCAGGCATGCACACTGAGATACCAGAAGATGCTTGAGACTCGGACCCAGTCTCAGATGGCCCTGTGCAGGCCCTGGGTCTCTGGGCCTCCTCCTCCAGGGCCTGGGTCTCTGGGCCTCCTCCTCCAGGGCCCCACAGTGAGGGGCCAGGAGACAGCTCACCTCCTAGGGGAGCACCCCACCAGCCACGGGGCCCTGGGTTCGAGCCCTGGCACTTCATGGGAGCACCAGGGACGGCACTGGGGATCCGTGTGTGGCACAGCTGTGCTGTGGTCTCTCCCTGTCTGTGTGTGTGCCTCTCTCTTTCTCTGTGTCTCTGTGTAATGTCTCTCCCTCTCTCTCCATCCCTCTCTCTCCCTCCCTCTCTCCTTCTCTGCCCCCTCTCTCTCTCCTCTGTGTCTCTGTCTGTCTCTGTGTCTCTCTCCCTCTTTATCTCTCACCCTCTCTCCCTCTCTCTCCTCTCACCCTCTCTCTCTCATCTCTTCCTCTCTCTCACCCTCTCTCCTCCCTCTCTCTCCCTCTCTCTCTCTTCTCTCTCTCCCTCTCTCTCCCTCTCTCTCTCTTTCTCTCTCTCCCTCTCTCTTTCTCTCTCTCCCTCTCTTTCCCTCTCTCCCCCTCTCTCCCTCTCTCTCTCTCCTTCTCTCTCCCTCTCTCTCCCTCTCTCTCTCTTTCTCTCTCTCCCTCTCTCTCCCTCTCTCCCTCTCTCCTCCCTCTCTCTTTCTCTCTCTCCCTCTCTTTCCCTCTCTCCCCCTCTCTCCCTCTCTCTCTCTCTCCTTCTCTCTCCCTCTCTCCCTCTCTCTCCCTTTCTCTCTCCCTCTTCCTCTCTCCTGCCTCCCCCTCTCCACCACCTCTCCCTCTCTCCCTCTCTTTCTCTCTCCCTCTCTCTCCCTCTCTCTTTCTCTCTCTCCCTCTCTTTCCCTCTCTCCCCCTCTCTCCCTCTCTCTCTCTCCTTCTCTCTCCCTCTCTCCCTCTCTCTCCCTCTCTCTCTCTCCCTTTCTCTCTCCCTCTCTCTCTCTCTCCTTCTCTCTCCCTCTCTCCCTCTCTCTCTCCTCTCTCTCTCTCCTTCTCTCTCCCTCTCTCTCCCTTTCTCTCTCCCTCTTCCTCTCTCCTGCCTCCCCCTATCCACCACCTCTCCCTCTCTCCCTCTCTTTCTCTCTCCCTCTCTCTCCCTCTCCCTGTCTCTCCCCCTCTGTCTCCCCCCCTTTCTCCCTTTCTCTCTCTCCCCTTCCCTCTCTCCCACCTCCCCCATCTCTCCCCCGTCTCCCTTCCTCCCTTCCCCCTCTCCCCCTTCCTTCTCTTCCTCCCCCCTCCTGCCCCCCCTCTTCTCTCTCTCCTCTTTTTGTGTCTGTCTCCTGTCTCCTCTCCCCCACCACCACAGGCTGTCAACCAAGGAACCGCAGGCCCCAAGCCACAGCCCAGATGCCAACTTTGACTTCGGGTGTGAGCAGGGAGGGCCAGAGAGCGCAGGTGAGGGGTCAGGAAGGCCGGGTCTCCGGAGGCACCTGTGGGTGCCAGGAGCAGAGGGTGCTAGTGGGTCCTCAGAGTCGGGGCCGGGCTGGGGGTGAAGGTATGCTGTTTATTGCCTGAGAGTGACGGGGGCTCCGTGGGGTGCAGGGAGGGGCCAGGCCCTGGGCTTCTGTTCACAGGGGCCATTCAGTGTCCAGCCAGGAGGTGGGGGGAGGCCTGCATTCCCCTCTGCATCTCTGCCCCTGTCGGCCCCAGTGGGCTCCGCGGTCCTGGATGCAGCCCTGCAGGTGGGGTCCAGGGGCTAGAACCGGGGTCCTTGCACATAGTAACGTGCGCTCAACCAGGTGCACCACCGCCCAACCCTCTCTCTCTCTCCCTTTCATTTGTGTTTGTTTGTTTTGCCTCCAGGGTTATTGCTGGGGCTCGGTGCCTGCACCATGAATCCACCACTCCTGGAGGCCATTTTCCCCCCTTTTGTTGCCCTTGTTGTTGTAGCCTTGTTGTGGTTATTATTGTTGTTGATGTCATTCGTTGTTGAATAGGACAGAGAGAAGTGGAGAGAGGAGGGGAAGACAGAGAGGGGGAGAGAAAGCAGACACCTGCAGACCTGCTTCACCGCCTGTGAAGCGACTCCCCTACAGGTGGGGCGCCGGGGCTCAAACTGGGATCCTTATGCTGGTCCTTGAGCTTTGCGCCACGTGTGCTTAACCCGCTGCGCCACCGCCCAACCCCTTCTCTCTCCTTTTCTATCACCTCCTCCTGTCTAGCTGTTTCTATCCAAGAAATAAATAAAGATAATTTTTAAAAATATTTGTGTGTGTATGTATTGCACCAAAGTAAAAGACCCTGGTGTGGGTGGGTGGGGAGAATACAGGTCCAAAAAGGATGACAGAGGACCTAGTGGGGGTTGTATTGTTATATGGGAAACGGGAATGTTATGCATGTACAATCTATTGTATTTACTGTTGAATGTAGAACATTAATCCCCCAATAAAGAAATTTAAAAAAATTTTAAGGTGGCTCATTGCAGTGACACTTAACCTCCAGGTCCCCAGCTCCCAGCCGTCCGTCCTCCCTCCAATCCTCCCTCAACACGGCCATGAAGGTGGTGAGTGCCAGCAGGAACCACTTGGAAGGCCCGGGGCAGAACTAGCCGTGCTGGTGGGACAGACGGCCTAGAGACAGACTCAGAAGCAGCTTCCATGAGACCTGTCCTCACGTGGTTGGTAGTGGTGGGAGGGAGCCGCCCGGGACCACAAGGACACGTGTGAGCCAGGGACGGGGAGGGTAGCACCAGTGTAGAACTGAAGCAAACCAGGGCTACAGGGCTCTCTCCTCTCTCTTTCAGACAGATTAGACAGGGCCAGGCGGTGGCGCACCTGGTAGAGCACATATGTCGCCATGCACAGGGACCCAGGTTCAAGCTCCCAGTCCCCACCTGCAGGGGGATGCTTCAGGAGTGGTGAAGCAGGGCTGAAGGTGTCTCTCTGTCTCTCTCTCTCTCTTTATCTCTCTTCCCCCTTCACTTTCTCTCTATCCTGACCAATAAAATAGTAAAAGGAAACCAGGCGGTAGCACAGAGGGTTAAGCGCAGGTGGCTCGAAACGCAAGAAACAGCATAAAGATCCCGGTTCCAGCCCCCGGCTCCCCACCTGCAGGGAGTCGCTTCACAGGCGGTGAAGCAGGTCTGCAGGTGTCTGTCTTTCTCTCCCCCTCTCTGTCTTCCCCTCCTCTCTCCATTTCTCTCTGTCCTATCCAACAACAACAAGAGCAACAAAAGGGGAAAAATATAAAAAATAAAATAAAGAGAAAAAATAAAATAATTTTAAAAACTATAAATAGATTAGAGAATGTTTTGAGCTTTAGGTAAGGTTTTGTGCAGGCTTTCTTGCTCTGCAGAACCAGCAGCCAAGAGGAAGAGGAGGAAGAGGAGGAGGAGGAGGAGGAGCAAGGGAATGGGAAGGAGCCTAGCATGGAATGGGGAGGAGGGGGTTCCTCCCTGGGGGCGGAACCAGGGCACTGGCCCAGGCCTGAGTCAGGAAGCCAGAGTGAGCCCTGGGCTTCTATTTGGAGCAAGGGACAACGGTGTGTGTCTGAGGTGGAGGGGACACGTGTCCTGTCCCTGGTCACACGACACTGTTTACTGGAGCCCGCCTGGCTCAGGGCTGATCTGAGAGAACATGAGTCCCCCTGCCCGGCCACCAGCACGGCGTGTCCCCAAGGCCCCAGCAACCAGCCAAACCCGGGAGTGACAGCACCAAGTGCAGGGTGTCAGGTTCTGCCCGAGTCCAGTCAGCCTGTGACCCCGCCGGGCCCCCTGAGCAGCAGGCAGCTGGGAGCCCCGGGTGCTAATCCGCCCACAGCCCTCCACACAGGGACCCCGTGTCCCCCAGGCTGTGCCCTCACTGCAGGAGACAGCGCCAGGCACCCTCACCTGGATGTCACATGACAGCACCTTCCCCATGCCAGGCTCTGAGCCCCTGGGGACACGTGCCAACACCCACTGTCCCCTCCCGAAGGAGGAATTAGCCTGAAGAGATGTCTGGAGCCGGGCTCCCGAGGAGATGGCGGGTGACTCCCTCCCTCCCGCCTGGGGACAGGCAGGCAGACATGGGGGTTCAGGGGAGGTGTGAGCTGGGGTCCCCAGAGTCCCCACGCACTGAGGTAGGTGAGCCTTCATGCTGGGGTATGCAGAGCACGGGGTGTCCCGTTCCCTTGCCCCTCACCCCCCCTCCCCACAAGAGTTTCCAGACAGCAGGGGTGGGGTGGGGACACACAGCCAGGGTCCCGCCAGGCCTTGCATGTGGCTAAATTTACAAATGCAACCTGAACCCGGGCAGGGGAAGGAGCCTCAGAACCCCCAGGCTGGGGAGGGGCCCACAGCCAACTGTGGAGGTGGCAGGAGAGCTACACCCCCACACACACAAGAGCACCACCAGCTCCTATCTCCTGTCAGGCATGGGCACCTGTCCTGGTGCAGAACTGAAGCCAGTGGGGAGTGAGCTCTGCACCTCAGAGTCTCCAGCAAACACCCACCCAGCTCTCACACACAGACGTCCTGGGCACACACCAAGCACACGGGACATCACGCTGGGCACACGCGTGTGAACGTGCAAGTGGGGAACGCAGTGAGACTCGGCACCCAGCTTCCTGTGCGCACATGCGTGTACACACAACACCCAAGCCACAAGGACAGCCGAGAACAAGCCCCCAGGCGTGTAGACCCCAGGGTCACCTCACACGTGGTGAAGCAGGTCTGCAGGTGTCAAAGATTAAATGAGCAGTTAAAAAATAATAATAAATCAAATTAAATCTGAAAAATATGGGGCAGGTGGCCTTAGGGCTGTGGTCAGGGCTAGAGGTGGGGTCCCAAGCTCAGGACAAGGGCTCCAGCAGAGGTGGGTCTGTGATGCCCGCCTGCCCGCCCGCCCCCAAGGGCTGATGGGAGGGTGAGCAGAGCCCCCACCCCTGCTGGCTCTTGGCCCTGCCAGGACCCGCCTCCCGCCGCAGGGGCCTGGGGCTAGTCTGGAGACAAATGCCTCCCGGAGCTGAAGCTCTGTCTACACGGCTGAGGCCAGGATTCGAGCCCCCTGTCCTCAGCTAGAGAATGACTGTGTGTCAGTGTGTGAGTGTCAGTGTGTGTCAGTGTGTGTGTGTGTGACTGTGTGTGATTGTGAGAGAGTGTGTGAGTGTATGTGTGTGTGTGCGATAGTGTGTGTGTGTGACTGTGTGTGTGTGACTGTGTGTGTGAGACTCTGTGTGTGTGTGTGACTGTGTGTAGGTGTGTGTGTGTGTGTATATTTGTGTGTGTGTGTGAGTGTGTGTCAGTGTGATGGAGGCTGCCTCCTTACCCCACCCCAGAGCCTGAGCTGGGTTCCCTGAGAAGATGTCGTGTGGTGCTGGGTGCTCAGTGCTGGGTGCAAGAAGATAAGGATGAGTGAGGCAAACTCTCAGCAGAGGTGCGGGGATATCTGAGGGTGAGTAGGAGGATGAGTGAGTAATTGGAAGTGAAGAAGGAAGGGAGAGAGGATAGAAGGGAAGAAGGGAGAAGGATACATGGACAGACATATGGACAGGTGATAAGTGGATGGATGGGCAGAAGGATGGATGGATGGATCGATGCATAAGTGGATGGATGGATGGATGGATGGATGGATGGATGGATGGATGGATGGATGGATGGGAGGATGAATAGATGGATAGATGTGTGGATGACTTCTGCAAAGGAAAAAGGAGAGAAGTGGAAAGGCGGACAGAGGGTGTGTGGCCTGCTCCTTCTGCCATGACAACGCACGTCAGACTGACACCAGGAGCTCCGTACGGTTCTGGAAGCTAGAAATCCAGGGTCACGTTTCAGGTCAAGGGTCCCTTCCATGCGCGGCCCCCTCCCCACTGTCCTCACATGGTCCTTCTCTGTGCACGCAGCGGGCAAGGGGAGTTAAAGTCCTGTTAAAGGCCAAGGGTTGTTCTCCAGACACTCCAACCCCCACCTCCTCTCTTATTCCCACCTGCCAAGACTTCACTGCTCTGGGCCAGCATCTTACAGACAGAAAGAGAGACAGAGGGACGGAGAGAGGGACAGATGGCAAGGCACCGGGGCGGGGCATCTTCTGCTGTGGGGGGTGAACTAGGCCGCGTTCACCAGGAAGCAGGCGCCAGGCGGCCCAGGCAGGCTACTTTGCCAGGCGCACCTGCCCGGGCCACAGCGTTGGGAACCCAGGCCCCGGGGACTCAGTCATCGCACCTGCTATCCAGTTCTTCCCTCCTTCACTTAATCATCTCTGATGCAGAGGGGAGAGGGACCCAGAGGGACCACTCTGACGCTTGCTGGTCTGGGGACCAAGCATGAGATCTCACAGCTGAAAGCTCAGGCTCTACCCACTGCACCTCCTCCTGGCCCCTTTGCCCTGTCTTGAGCAGAGGAAAGGTAATGTCTTCTGTTGTTGTTGATGATGATGTTGTTGTTGATGATGTTGATGAGTCTTTCCTGTGTGTCCTTGCTCTTAGGAGCCTAGCTCCACACCTGCATCTGTGTGTAAAAGACCCACTGCCTGAATCCCAGCACCATCACACCAGAGACACCCCCTGCCCGCCCACACCCGTGCCGCTCCCCACCCCTCCAGCCACCACCATGGTGTTCAGAGTCTGTCAGCCAGTCTGACAATTACTGTTGTCACCTGCGAGCCTGTGTTAGTTATGTCTGTCCCACGCGTGAGTCAAACCATCTGGTCTTTCGCTTCCTGACTTGCTTTTTTCCACTGCGTATCAGCACCTCTGGTCCCTCCCATTTGTTCTCAAAGGGCACGGGACTGTCTTTTTCATGACTGAGTAGTACTCCATGGAGTCCAACTCCCCCAGCTTCTCTGTCACACACATACACACACCCCTCCATGTCGCCACCCTATTAGCACTACTCTTCTCCTTGTAGGAGTTACACAGGGAGGGGTCTGGGGTGACCCAGGCCACCTGAGGCTACTTAAGCCCAACTTGGATGGAGCATCCAGCCCCCACCGCCCCAGGAGACAGGAAGCAAGGTGGACCCACAGAGGCCCCTGCCTCTGTCCAGCCCGGGCCACAGCCCCTCCTGGGGTCACTGCTGCCCGCACGGCCCTGGGCTCTCCTCCTGGTTCTGTGGGTGACGGCTGTCTCACCTGTAGCCCGTCACTGGGTGTGGGAGGCATCTCCCTGCCAAGGCCTGAGCCACACCAGGAGGAGAGAAAGCACACCCTCCCCCTCCCCGCCCGCCGAGCGGGATGGAGTTAATAGCTCGATGCTAATTAGCCATGAGCATTGCACACGGCTGGGAACTAATGACAGCCCCTCCCCCAGAGCGGGTGCCCGCGGGCACAGGGAGATTTGCATCTCATCTGCAAGGGGTGCTGTGCGCTTGGTGGTTTCAGCTGGGGCAGGGGGAGGGGACCCTGAGCGGGCACAGGGTGGGGGTGACCTCTTGCCTCCCCTGCCCGTCCTGCCAGGAAGGCCCTGCCCACCGGCTGTCTGAGGCAAGGGCAGCCTCACACTCCACCCACCCACTAACGCCTGCTGTCCTGGGCAGGAGGCCCTGTGACCCCAGGTGTCCCCCCCCCCAGTTTGGAGTCGGGGCTGAGGCCAGACATCTCTGCCCTGTGACCACTGGCTGCTGGGGCCTGGGGTCAGAGGGTGGCAGGCAGCTTGGTGACATGTGTCAGACTGGCACTGGCAGCCGGTGCATGAACTGGGGGGCAGAGGGCACACAGGCCGCGGCCAGGCTGGGGTTGCTGGAGGGCAGACCAGCCCAGATCTGCAGGGGCGTGGGGGCCTCAAAAGCCCAGCATGCCTGGGAGGGGGGCCCCAGAGCCTTGAGCCAGGAGATTGAATTTGGGGCAGCCAGTAGCCCCCCAGCTACTGCCCCCCATGAGCTGTTGGGAGACGACTCACTCAAGTCCCCTCCCTCCTGTGCCCATCTGCTCCCCAACCCTCCACCCTCCAGCCTCTGGCCTTTTGGGGTGCTCAGCCTTGCACCCCTCATCCTGGTCCTGGACACAGTCAGAGGTGGCTGCTGGAGGCCAGCCCTGGCTCCCCACCTCCGCCAGCTGTGACTGTGTCTGTCCATGTGTCTGTCTGATTCCCACTCCATCCTTATGGTTGGGCCAGCCTGGAAGGAGGAGCCGTGGGCAGAGGACAGGATTTGTGGGCACATGTCTGAGCCAGAGGGAGGTTCTGCTCCGCTCCCCTTTCTTGTCAGCGAGTTAAGTAAACACTTGTGGTGCACACACAGCCAGGCAGATGGCTGGTCCGGCCCTGGGGCAGCCCCCGGGCCAGCGGGGAGCAGGTGAGCGGAGAGGTGCCGGCTCCCCTCATCACTGGCCCTCGTCACTATCACGGGGGTTGAGCCTTGGCCCAGAGGGACGGACGTGTCAGCTCTTGGAGTGGGAGATCCTTGAAGGCAAGTCACAGATGGAGGCCAGAGAACCAGCTTCTTGTGGACTGATTCAGTGACACCCGTTGATTTCTGCCAATGTTACAACATGCCCTGCAGACTCTAGGAACTTCTCCACGAGCAGAACTCAGGCATCCGGTGGTGCCAAGACTGGCACCTGGGGCCGCAGGCTGACAGGTCCTGCGCTCTATCACTGGGCGATCCTTCTAGCTCCAACTCTACAGAAAAAGGGAAAGAAAAAAGAAAAAAAAAAGGGGGGCCGGGTGGTGGCGCACCTGGTTGAGCACACATATTATAATGCGCAAGGACCCGGGTTCGAGCCCCCGGTCCCCACCTGCAGGGGGAACACATGAGCAGTGAAGCAGGGCTGCAGGTGTCTCTCTGTCTCTCTCCCTCTCTATCACCCCCTTCCCTCTTGATTTCTGGCTGTCTCTATCCAATAAATAAAGATAATTTTTTTAAAAAAAAAAAGGGAGTCGGGCTGTAGCACAGCGGGTTAAGCACAGATGGTGCAAAGCGCAAGGACCGGCGTAAGGATCCTGGTTCGAGGCCCCGGCTCCCCACCTGCAGGGGAGTCGCTTCACAGGTGGTGAAGCAGGTCTGCAGGTGTCTGTCTTTCTCTCCCCCCTCTCTGTTTTCCCCTCCTCTCTCCATTTCTCTCTGTCCTATCTAATGACAGCAACAACAACAATAATAATAATAACCACAGCAATGATAAAAATAAATAACTAAATAAATAAAACAAGGGCAACAAAGGGCGGGAAATGGCCTCCAGGAGCAGTGGATTCATGGTGCAGGCACCGAGCCCAGCAATAACCCTGGAGGCAAAAAAAAGAAAGAAAGAAAGAAAGAAAGAAAGAAAGAAAGAAAGAAAGAAAGAAAGCTCTCCTAGGAGGTGCCTGCTTTAAAAATAAAAAGCCTTTGGCAGCCCAGGAGGTGGCATAGTGGCTTCATGTGGCCTCTGCACTTCAGCTCCATCACTGCCCATGTGGCTGGGGCTGTGTGTGTCTGTGTGTGTGTATCTGTGTATGTGTGTCTGTTTCTATCTGCGTCTCTGGGTGTGTGTCTGTCATCTGTCTGTATCCGTGTCTCTGTGTGTCTGTATCTGTATCTTTGTGCATGTCTCTGTCTCTGTCTCTGTGTCTGTGTCTGTGTGCATCTGTGTGTCTGTGTGTTGGGATGGAGAGACAGCTCATCTGGTAGGATGTCTGTGTTGCCTTGTAGCGGCCCAGGTTCAAAGTCCAGCACCAGTGAAGGACTATAGCAACAGAGGAAGCTCCAGTATGTGGGTCCTCTCTCTCTGTCTCTCACTATCTCATCAGGAAGTAACCTGGGGCTGTGGACGCGTGCATGTGCCAGGCTTCAGTTCTGAGGGGGGAGGAAGAGGGAGAGAGATAGAGAGAGAGGGAGGGGGAAAGAGGGAGGGAGAGAGAGAGAGGAAGAAAGAGGTGGGGAGACAGCATAATAATTCTGCAAAAGACTCTCATGTCTGAGGCTCTGAGGTCCCAGGTTCAATCCCCAGCACCATCATCAGCCAGAGCAGAGCAGAACTCTGGGTGGGGGGAGGAAGGAAGGGGAGAGAGGGAGGGAGGCAAGAGAGGGAGGAGGGAAAGGAGAGAGAAAGATGTTTGAATGAGGGACCAAGTGGTGGTGCATCTAGTTAAGCACACACATCACAGTGGGCACCGGGTTCAAGCCCCCGGTCCCCACCTGCAGGGGGGAAGCTTCATGAGTGGTGAAGCAGGGCTGCAGGTGTCTCTCTGTCTCTCTCTCTCTCTCTATCTCCCCCTCTTCTTAATTTCCAGCTGTCTCCAGTCAATAAGTACATATAGATAATTTTTTAATATTTATTTATTCCCTTTTGTTGCCCTTGTTTTATTGTTATAGTTATTATTGTTGTTATCGATGTCGTTGTTGTTGGATAGGACAAAGAGAAACGGAGAGAGGAGGGGGAAACAGAGAGGGGGAGAGAAAGACAGACACCTGCAGACCTGCTTCACCTCCTATGAAGCGACTCCCCTGCAGGTGGGGAGCCGGGGGCTCGAACCGGGATCCTTACGCCGGTCCTTGCGCTTTGCGCCACCTGCGCTTAACCCGCTGCGCCACCGCCCGACCCCCATAAAGATATATATTTTTAAAATTTTAAAAAGATGTTCGAATACAGGTTTGAACCCCTTCCTCTCATCACCAGTGCCCCCTGTACCCAGACTCCTGCCTTTCCATCCACCTGTCCCCACCTGTTCAGGCTCTTCCTGGATTCCAGGCACTGGTTCCCTCGTGTGGGCTCCTGTCAGGAACAGCCCAGAAGCGTCAGGCCACAGCCCCCGCCCGCCCAGCCCACCTGGGGGCCCATCCATCAGTGTGGCGCCCTGGCTGCCCACAGAGGCCAGCCGCTGCCCGCAGCTCAGTGGAACCCTTAACGATCACGTCAAGTGCAAGTCATTTATTAGTCTCCTTAGCGGCCAACAAAAACAAGGCCGGAGCCGGCCGGCACAGGACCGCAGTTTCATTGTTGGAGACCCTGTCTAGCCTGGGAGATGGGGGGCCTTGAAGGGAGCGGGAGGGGGGAGGCAGAAGTTGCCAGGTCTCAGCCGGGAGCACAGAGAGTTTGAGGAGCCCTGCACAGCCTCAGGGTCCCAGACTGGGCTCCCTCAGGGGAGATCATCACTCCCTTGGCCCTGTGCCTGTCCCCCAACTCAGGGCTGTGGACTCCCAGCTCCCAGCCCCCAGCCCTCACTCCTACCTCCCAGTTCCCAGATTCCAACTCTGGGACTCCAGCTCCTGGATCCCAACTCCTAGACCCCAGATCCTACATCCCAGCTCCTAAATCCCAGATCCTGGACCCCAGCTCCTGGATCCCAGCTCTGGACCCTAGATCCTGGATCTCAGCCCTGGACCCTAAATCCTGGATCCCAGCTCCTGGACCCTAGATTCTGGATCCCAACTCCTGGACCCCAGCTCCTGGGCCCTAGATCCTTAACCATAGATCCTGGATCCCAACTCCTGGACCCCAGCTCCTGGGCCATAGATCCTGGATCCCAGCTCCTGGACCCCAGATCCTGGATCCCAACTCCTGGATCCTAGCTCCTGAACTGTAGCTCCTGTCCCAGATTTTGATCCCAACTCCTGAATCCCAGCTCCTGGACCCTAGAACCTGGATCCCAGCTCCTGGACCCCAGTTCTAGGAACCCAGCTCCAGAATCCCAGCTCCTGTCCCAGATTCTGAATCCCAACTCCTAAATCCCAGCTCCTGGACTCCAGCTCCTGGACCCTAGACCCTAGATACTGGATCCCAGCTCCTGGATCCCAGCTCCTGGACCCCATCTTCTGGATCCAACTCCTGGATCCCAGCTCCTGGACCCCAGCTCTAGGAACCCAGCTCCAGAACCCCAGCTCCTGGATCCCAGCTCCTGGACCCTAGATGCTAGATCTCAGCTCCTGGACCCCATCTTCTGGATCCAACTCCTGTATCCCAGCTCCTGGACCCTAGATCCTGTATCCCAGCTCCTGGACCCTAGATGCTGGACCCCATCTTCTGGATCCAACTCCTGGATCCCAGCTCCTGAACCCCAGCTCCTGTCCCAGATCCTGAATCCCAACTCCTCAATCCCAGATCCTGGATCCCAGCTCCTGGACCCTAGATCCTGGATCTCAACTCCTGGATCCCAACTCCTGCATCCCAGCTCCTAAACCACAGCTCCTGTCCCAGATTCTAAATCCCAACTCCTAAATCCCAGATCCTGGACCCTAGATCCTGGAGCCCAGATCCTGGATCCCAGATCCCAGCCCCTAGGCCCTTGTCCCCAGCCCCCAGCCAGCTCCCAACCAGCCAGGCTTGACAGAGAGAGAGAGGGGGCAGGACACACAGCCACTCAGGGCTTCAGAGGACACCAGGCTCCAGTCCCAGAGTTCCCCACTCCAGAAACTTCCATCTTCATCTGGGAACCGGGCAGCGCTGGGTGAGTTCCAGGCCAGGAGATCTGGGCTGCCACCCAGGGCCTGGGAGCTTATGCTGCCCCACACTGACTTCTGCCCCTGGCCGTCTTTCATGCCCTCCCCTGGGCATCCACACTGTGGGAGTGAGGTCCAGCTGGATGGCTCAGCGCTGACGTTCAGGACATGCACAGCTGAGGCCAGGGCTCCATCCCCAGCACTGAGCAGTGTCTGGTCTCTCTCATCAAAAATAAAAATCCTGGGACTGGGCTGTGGTGCACCCAGTTAAGCGTACATGTCACCATGCACAAGGACCCAGGTTCAAGCCCCTGCTCCCCACCTGCAGGGGGGATACTTCATAGAGGGATAAAGTAGAGCTACAGGTATCTCTCTGTCTCTCTCCCTCTCTGTCTCTCCTCCTCCTCACAATAGCTCTCTGTCCTGTCAAAGAAAACAGAAAGGAAAAAAATGTGGTGGGTTTGTAGTGCCGACACCCAGCCCCAGCAATAACACTGGTGACACAAAAAAAAAAAAAGTAAAAATAAAAATCATGATAAGGGGGCTGGGTGGTAGCACAGTAGATTAAGCACATGGCGCAAAGCGCAAGGACCGGCATAAAGTTCCCAGTTCGAGCCCTGGCTTCCCACCTGCAGGGGAGTTGCTTCACAGGCAGTGGAGCAGGACTGCAAGTGTCTGTCTTTCCCTCCTCTCTCCATTTCTCTCTGTCCTATCCAACAACAACAGCTATAACAACTACAAGGGCAACAAAATGGGAATAAATGGCCTCCAGGAGCAGTGGATACATAGTGCAGGCACCGAGCCCCAGTGATAACCCTGGAGGCAAAAATAAATAATAAATAATAATAATAAAACTAGTGAAGTGCGTGGCTCAGAGCTGGGGGGCCCCTGCAGCCAAGTGAGTGCAGGACTAGCCAGCCTGAGGGAGGCTGTGGGCTTGACTCCCCTCTGGTGTCAGAGTGATGCTCTGGTTCCCTATAATCATCAAGTCAGCAGGCTGGTTTCAAACAAGTGGAGGGGGGTCCTGCAGGGGGAGGGGGCCCTGTGACTGTTCCCCAGCCCCCACCCACTCCCACCCAGCAGCCTGCCAGCCCCCCTCCCAATCCCCAAACAGCCTCCCTCCCAGCAGGCCCCAGGCATCCCCACCCCCACAGCCCCACCCTCACCCCTCAGGGCCACTCTGAGTCCTGGCATCTTCATTCCGTCCTGGGGCCCCACACAAGGAAAGCTCCTCCTATCTGTACCCATGGGCACTGCCTCCCGCCGCGAGCAGCCTGCCCGCTCGGGGCACCCACCCACTGGCCTGCAGAGCCCAGAACTCAGAGGGGCTGCCCGGGGCCAGGGCTCCAGCTGGGCAGTAACTCAGGGGTTCCCACAGGCCCATCTGTCTGTCTCTGCGGGAGGGTCAATGTCCTGGGCCCCAGCCCATGTGACAGGCCCCCAAAGGGAAGCTCTGTCCCCCACCCCGGGTGCCCCCACCCAGGCCTCACACCCTTCCTTCCTGAGCAGGAAAGGCCCTGGGCTGTGCCAGCTGGCCCCTGCAGCCTGACCTGGACACAACCCTGGTGCCCCGCCAGAGAACTATTGTCCTGCTGACTGCCGCAGGCCTGGACTCCTAGCTCCCTGAACCTGCCCCTGCACCCCAGCTGCATCCCAGAGGGGAAACCGAGGCACGGAGGCCCAGACACGGGATCTTACAGCCCAGCTTGTGTTCTCTCAGCCGGAGCAAGCCCTGTGTTCCCCACCCCCACCCCACCCCCAGGTTTCCGTGAGTTGCTCCTGCATGTGGCCAGTCGGGACCCCGGCACCCTGCCAGAGCCACGGGCAGATGTGGAAACCGAGGCAGGAGAAGAGGAGGCCGCCCCCCCAGGTCCCCAGCCCCCGGGAGAGCCGCTAGGCCAGGGCTGGGGCTGTAACCCCTCCCTGCCGCCGCCCCCCTCCCCGCCCAGAACAAAGCTGCCTTTATCCCACTGGCCCTGCATTCCTCAGTGACACTTGAGGACAAAGCGGGGGGCCACCGGCAGCGACAGGAACGCGGCTGCCCCAAACCAGTTTACAGCCTTCCCACGCCCCACCCCCACCCGGGGCCTCAGCCTGGGGGGCGCAGCACAGTGGGGAGGAGGCTCCCGCACCCCGTGCCAGTGGCTGTAGTGTGGAGGCAGGAGTCTGGGGGGACTGGGAACCCCCTCCCCAAAGACGTTTCCCTCTTCCCAGCCATTTCTGAAGACCTGGGCTCCCTTTGCTCAGTCCCCCCCCCCCTCCACCAGCGCTCTCTCCTCCAGGCAGGCCTCCTGGAGACCACCAGCACCCTCAGCACAGTGGAGAGCTGCCTTGGTGCTGGCTTGACCCGGGAGCCCCCATCTCAGCCCCCACACCACACGCTGGGCTGTCCCCACCCACCGGCCGCACACCCCCACCAGCCACCAGGCTCGAGGCCACTTAAGGGCAAACAACAGATGCTCTGCTCCCTGCTGACACCTCAAGCCTGGCAGAGACCAGGTGGGTGGGCAAGAGGAAGGAGGGAGGGAGGGAGGGAGGGACAGACTGATGAATGGATAGTCAGGGATGGGAATGGATGGGTGAATGGACAGGTGGATAGATGGATGAACAGGTTGGTTGGATGGAAAGATGAATGATTGGGGATGGATGGATGGAAGGAAGGATGGATGGATGATGGGTGGATGGAAGGATGGAAGGAAGGATGGATGGATAGATGGATGATGGGTGGATGGACGGAAGCATAGATGGATGGATGGATGGATGGATGGATGGAAGGAAGGATGGATGATGGGTAGATGGATAGATGGAAGGAAGAAGGATGGATGGATGGATGGATGGATGGATGGAAGAATGGATGATGGGTGGATGATGGGATGGATGGATGGATGAATGGATAGATGGAAGGAAGGGAGGAAGGAAGGAAGGATGGATGGATAATGGGTAGATGGATAGATGGAAGGAAGATGGATGGATGGATGGATGGATGATGGGAAGGAAGGATGGGTGGATGGATGATGGGAAGGAAGGATGGATGAATGGAAGAATGGATGATGGGTGGATGATGGGATGGATGGATGGAGATGGGGATAAATGGAAGGAAGGAAGGAAGGAAGGAAGGAAGGATAGATAGATGATGGGTGGATAGATGATGGATGGATGATGGATGGATGGATGGATTGGTTCAAGGCTGGGATTCAAGTCCATACTGTGGAAAGTTTAAAGCTGTGTCTGCTTGAGGGCCCAGGTGGTGGCGCACCTTGTTGAGCGCACACGTTACAGTGCTCAAGGACCCGGGTTCAAGCCCCCAGTCCCCACCTGCAGGGGGAAAGCTTCGCAAACGGTGATGCAGGACTGCAGGTGTCTCTCTTTCTCTCTCCCTCTCTACCTCTCCTACCCTCTCGATATCCGGCTGTCTCTATCCAGTAAATAAAGATAATAATAAAAAATTAAAATTAAAAAAAAGTTGTGTATGCCTGTTTGGGTTTTGCTTATACAACACTGCTCAGCTCTGGTAGTTGGTGATGCTGGGGCTGGAACCTGAGGCCTCTGCCACACAAGCCCTGTGCCCCCACCACTGCACTGTCTTCCGGCCCTAAGGGACAAGAGCAGCACGTGCCCCCTCTCAGGGAGACTGAGCTCCAGCAGCAGCTCAGGGTCGAGCATCAGCAGTCCGGAGGCACCTCCTCCAGGACGCCCAGCCCCTCACCAGCAGCACCCTGACACCCTCCTGCCTGGCCCGGCTTGTCTGTACAGCTGCAGAGAGGGTGGTGGCCTTTCAGCTGGACAGAAAGGCTGTGTCTAAAAACAAACAAACGACTTCCGGGGCAGAGGGCAGGGAAGTGGCTAGGGTTGCGCGTTGAGGCAGCGGGATGGACGGCCATTCAGCCAGAGCAGCCAGGCCTGGAAATCAATCAGGGCCGTGTGTGTTTGCAGAAGGCGTGTGGCTGTGACAGGGCGGGGGGCCCTGGGGAGGCCCCCTGGGGACACGTGGCCTGTGGCGGTGGAAGGGGGGGAGGTTGCTGGAATGCAGATTCCAGGCCCGGGTCTCAGCCCTGCAGCTTGCTGGCCAGAATGGGGGCCCCGGGCTCTGGGGTCTTTTTGTTTGTGTGTGGTGTATGCTTTTGTTTTTTTCTGAAGGCCTCAGACACCTCTGGTGGGCAGCCAAGCTTGGGAACCCCTTCCTGCACCCCAGTCCTGGTTAAGGCCCTGAGGGTGGGGAGGGAGATGGGGGTGAGGTGGGAAACACCCATGGGAAAAGCCTCAAGCATTTACCTACCTGCCAGTGTAGTGGGACTTCTAGAACTTTCTTTTTATTTTTTAATCTTTATTTATTTATTTTCCCTTTTGTTGCTCTTGTTGTAGCTATTATTGTTGTTGTTATTGATGTTGTCGTTGTTGGATAGGACAGAGAGAAATGGAGAGAGGAGGGGAAGACAGAGGGGGAGAGAAAGACAGACACCTGCAGACCTGCTTCACCACCTGTGAAGCGACTCCCCTGAAGGTGGAGAGCCAGGGGGCTCGAACCGGGATCCTTACGCCGGTCTTTGCGCTTGGCGCCACCTGCGTTTAACCTGCTGCACTGCTGCCTGTCTCCCTAGAACTTTCTATTCCAACCCAAATGGTCCTGCCAGGTAGGTTACTAGTTCAGCCATGGGACTACCATCCCCATCCCCTTTTCCTTTCTCTCTCTCTCTCTCTCTCCTACACACACACACCCCTCAGTCTGTCTGTCTGTCTGTCTCTCCCAGGAGAATACCCCCGCCCCCGCGGAATAAACTCTCTCCACTCATGAAGACCTGGGTTCGAGCCACCACATGAATGGCAGGCACCAAGGGGGCTCCCTGGGTGGGGCAGCAGTGCTGTGGAGACTCCTGTCTGCCTGTCTCTCCCTCCCTCCTCTCTCTTTCCTCCTTCTCCTTTCTCCAAGAAGCAGAAGATACAGACTCAGCTCACCTGTGTGAGGCCCTGGGTTCATCCCCTGACAGGGCAGAGGGAAAAAAGCTGAATCCTTAATCACCTGGCCTGGAAGGAGTCTTCTGTGATTCCAGTTCAGCCTGGCTCCGTTTAGTTAAGTCCCACCTGAACCCAGCTGCTCCCCAAGGGGAGGGCGGGCGGTGGGCAGGAGGATGGGGGCTCCCACACTTACCTGCAGGGAGCCTGCGGACTGCCCCAATGCAGTGCCCCAGGCACCACCCCCCTCACCCCACTCTCCCGTCATCTGGAATCAAGGAAAGGCAGCAGCCTGTCCCAGCACGGCAGGAAATTGGCTGACAGCTGCTCCCCAAGGCATTTTCAAGGTCTTGACTCTCTGTGCTTGTCCCTTCACACCCAGGCCTCCTCCCTGTTGCCCCTCTGCCGGGCAGGCTGAGAGGTGCCCGCTGTGGGAGGAGTCTGGGTGAGGGGACCACACCTGTGGTCCTGGCTGGCCAATCAGAGGCTGGCCCAGGTGTGACCTGTGTCAGGTTTGGAAGGAGGGGACTTCACACCAGAGGCCTTCTGGGAACTTCTCCAGGGGCCTGGGAGGGGGGGGGGGGAGTCTGTTCATGAGCTTCCTCTTCTCTCTCTGACTTCACTTCTGCACGAATCCTGCCTCCTAATTTAATAAAGGAAGGTTTGGGAATCACATAACTGTCACGTACGTTCCCCTGTGAGTCTCTCAAGAGAATTCGAGTTAGGGCGGGGTGCGCCCGGTTAAGCGCACATAGTTCTAAGAGCAAGGACTTGAGCAAGGATCCGGGTTTGAGCCCCCGGCTCCCTACCTGCAGAAGGGACACTTCACGAATGGTGAAGCAAGTCTGCAGGTGTCTCTCTTTTTTTTTTTCTCTCCCTCTCTCCAACCCACTCCCTTCTCAATCTCTCTCTGTTTTATCCAATAAAATGGAATATATATTAGGAGCAGTGAATTCATACTGCCAGCACCAAGCCCCAGTGATCACCCTGGAAGCAAAGATAGACAATAGAGAGATAGACAGATTGATAGACAGACAGACAGAATAGAACAGCTAGAAAGAATTCACCAGGCTCACAGGGAAGGAACCTGGGGGAAAGTTCCAGCTTCTGAATCAACCGCCCCTGCACTGCTACACGGAGAGACCCTCTTCCCCACAGGAGACTGGCTTTCCTCTCAATTCTGTTGACCCAGGACGCTCAGTAGTGCGTGAAAATCGTCTCTGGTGAGGCTATCTGTGTTGTGGTTATGCTCAGGGGGTTACTGAGTAGGTGGGATGAACCCCCACAGGGGACTTTCTGGGGTCTAACCCCAGAAAACATGTGTGTTGCCTTGGGGAACCCCCTGTGAGTGCTGCCCTTATATTTTATTAATTAATTAATTTATGTATTTATTGTTGGATAGGACAGAAAGAAACTGAGAGGGGAAGGGGAAGTAAAGGAGAGAGACAGATGCCTGCAGCCCTGCTTCACCACTCACAGAGCTTTCCCCCTGCAGGTGGGGACAAGAGGCTTGGACCCAGGTCCTTGCGCATTGTGACATGTGCCACCACCCAGCCCCTCTTTTTAAAAATTTATTTATTTATTATTTGTAAAATGGAAATATTGACAAGACTATAGGATAAGAGAAGTACATTTCCACACAATGCCCACCCCCAGAGCTCTGTATCCCATCCCCTCCCTTGATAGCTTTTTTTTTTTAAAGATTTTATTTATTGATGAGAAAGATAGGAGGAAAGAGAGAGAGAACCAGACATCACTCTGGCACATGTGCTGCCAGAGGCTGAACTCAGGACCTCATGCTTGAGAGTCTAATGCTTTATCCACTGTGCCACCTCCTGGACCTCTTGATAGCTTTTCTATTATTTATTATTATTATTATTATTATCTTTATTTATTTATTGGATAGAGATAGCCAGAAGTCGAGAGGAAGTGGGAGACAGAGAAGGAGAGAGACAGAGAGACACCTGCAGCCCTGCTTCACCACTTGCAAAGCTTTCCCCCTGCAGGTGGGGACCGGGGACTCAAGCCTGGTTCCTTGAGCGTTGTAACATGTGTGCTCGACCAGGTGCGCCACCACCCGGCCCCCATAGCTTTCCTGTTCTTTATCCCTCTGGGAACATGGACCCAGGATCATTGTGGGGTGCAGAAGGTGGAAGGTTCAGCTTCTGTAATTGCTTCCCTCTCTAAACAGGGGTGTTGGCAGGTGGATCCACACCCCCAGCCTGTCTCTCTCTTTCCCTAGTGGGGTAGGGCTCTGGGGAGGTGGGGTTCCAGGACACATTAGTGGGGTCGTCTGCCTAGGAAAGTCCGATTGGCATCATGGTAGCATCTATAACCTGGTAGCTGAAAAAAGAGTCAACATATAGAGCCAAACAAATTGTTGACTAGTCATGAACTTAAAGAATATCGTAGATGACCATTTGGGGTCTCTTGTTAAAAGCTAGTAGGTCTATTTTAGGTATATTCCAAGGGGCCCAAGACTTTACTAGTTTCTTTCTGCCTGAGCCTGATATCTAATATGCAGGTGAACCCAAGTTATTGTCTGAGGAGATGGTGTTATAGTTGGAAAAAGGACTAGAAAGCTGGATCAGGGAAGACATCAGCTCCCAAATATGGGAAAAGTGTATAAATATTGTTGACTATAAACCCATCGGTTTGATCCAGGGCCCATATTCAGCACAGGAGCCTGTGTGACCTCTGCATCCCTGAAGGTCTGAGCTCACATTTTGTGGTCACGACTGGGAACATTCCAGGCTGCACTCATTTCAGGACCCATCCTCCTTGGGCGGTAGGTAGAGTCCAGCCTCCCTTCAGAGAATGGAACATTCCTTACCACTGTTGGTCCACATTGAGGGCAAGGTCCTATGGGGGCCCACACTGTAATATGTGCGCTCAACCAGGTGCACCCCCACCTATTCCCCCTGCCCCTTTTTTTTAAGACAGACTTGGAGACGATCACAGTCCCATTCGGGGAGGCCTCATGGCTATGATGGACAGAGTCCGGCTGGAGTGACACCAGGGGACAAGAGGATTCCCAGTCGTCCCTGGCAGCTGGGAGTAGTCAGTGGGGAATTTCTGCTTGCCTCTGCAGGATGGGTGGCCCTGGGTACCTCCAGCCTCCAGCCACCAGGACTGGCCCCGCCCCTGCTGTGTGGACCAGGCCAGGCAGCGCTGGTACCCACCCCCTTCCGGTCTGTGGCAGGGAGCAAAGGCCAAGCTCCCGGGTGCCCCATGCACTTGACCCTCCATGCCGCCTGGCCCCAGGGTCACGTGTGGAAGCAGGCTGACTCAGCAGATGTATCCTGGGCCATGCCAGCGTTCACCACGCCGGTTTGCAATGATTTACACCCAGACTTCCTGGGGTGGAGGGGGACCCTGCCAGGAGCCTCCCTCGCATATCAGAGAGGAAATCCTGGAGACATCTCCATAAACGCCGCAGGAGGGGGCCGCTGCCACAGCCAGAGCCCCACGTGGAGTCAGATGGGCCATCTGCTCAGCTCCCCAGCCAGATGGGCCCTGGAGGGGCTCCCCGCCCCCTCACTCCCCAGACTGGGGGGCGCACCCTGGCACCCCTCCCAACCTCTTCCTTGGGGAGGGTGTCCGGCCGGAGAGCACGGCCAGTGTTCTCAAGCCTTGGCCACACCACAGCCCTGCACCCCACGCCTCCTCAGAGCCCCAGCTGCCCAGGCTGCACAGTGAGGGAGCCCCCTGATTCACAGAGCGAGCTTCCTTCCTTCCTTCCTTCCTTCCTTCCTTCCTTCCTTCCTTCCTTCCTTTTTTATATTTTATTTATTTTTATTTTAATGAAAGATATTCACAGAGCAAGAGAGCCTGCACATGGTAACCCCAACCCCCACCTGGTTGCAAGTCCCAGAAGCCCAACCCCTGGGAGCTCAGGACAAAAAAAAAAAAAAAAAAAAAAAAAGCCAAAGCTGCCGTGATTTCTGTGATTTCTCTTCCCATGAGACTGAAAAGCGGCCCTAGCAGCAGCTTCAGGCACAGCTGGTCCAGGGTCTCACCTCGCAACAAGTGTCTTTGACTCAGCTCCTCTCTCTCTTGCCTCTCCCCTTCGGCAGCTCAGCAAACCAGAGAGGCCTGGCCGGCAGGTCCGGAACAGCTGTGATGATAGACGTCCAGGCTCCTGGAGCAGGACTGTCCTGCCAGAAGACAGTCCTCCACCCCCATTTCATCTCCCAGATCCCCTCACAGCCCAGGAACGGCCTCTAGTTAGCCTCCTGCACCGTCTGCCAGAGACTATTCTTTTCTCTTTTTAAAAATTTTTTAGTTATCTTTATTTATTTGGGTAGAGACAGCCAGAAATCGAGAGGGAAGGGGTGATAGATAGATAGAGAGATCTGCTTCACCACTTGTGAAGCTTTCCCCCTGCAGGTGGGGGCCGGAGGTTCAAACCTGGGTCCTTGTGCGTTGTAACATGTGCGCTCAACCAGGTGCGCCACCACAGGCCCCAAGTCTATTCTTTTTTTTTTAATATCTCATTTATTTATTTGATTTTTGTTGATGGGACAGGAATTGAGGATATATATATATATATATATATATATATATATATATATATGGTGGGGATAAATAAATATATATATATATATATAAAGAGAGAGAGAGGAGAGAGAGAGAGAGAGAGAGGTGCTATAGGCAAGGGCTGGGGACTTGAACCCAGGTACTTGAGCACTGTAACTTGTGTACTCAACCAGGTACCCCCAACCCCCCAGGCCCAGCTGCCAGATTCTAAATCGAGAGGCATGGACTTTCAGACTCTAGTGACTTCAGACAGACTCTGGGAACCCCAGAGTCACAGGCCGGACTCTCAAGCCGCCCCTCCTGATGCTGGGCAGGGTCCCTGCCACCTCCTGGAACAGCAGCCGGATGGGGACCAGATCCCATAGTGGAAGTTTCCCACCCCCAACCTCTACCCTCAGAGCTCCCACCCACAGCTGGGGCCCAGCCTGAGCTGACCTGGGTGCCCAGAGTGTCTCCACCAGCCTGGAGACCCCACCGCACACCCCTGCCTGTGGATGGCACCTGCCATTCAAATACCGCTTCCTCCATGATGTCCTTCTAGGTTGCCCCAAGTAAGAGTTTTGCTTTGCTCTCTTGGCAAGTCTCCTCGCATCCCTGAGAGAATCTCTGCTGACAGGCTCCACGGCCCAGGGTGGGGTGGCTGCCCCTTCCCTTCCTGAGAGGTCATTTCAGGCAGGACTCAGAACACACCTGGGACATGGGGGCTTGGCCCCAGGTGGACTGGAACACAGCACCCAGAGGTGCTGAGAGGGGTACTCAGGTCGGGGGTCTCAGAGAGCCTGAGACCGATGGCAGCTGCTTGATTCACCCTTCCTTCCTTCTTTGTATTTTATTTATTTTATTTTAATGAAAGATATACACAGAGGAACCAGAGTCCTGCTCAGCTCTAGCTGATGGTGATGCTTGGGACTGAACCTGGGACCTCAGAGCCTCAGGCAGGAGTTCATCTACCCAGCAGAGTGCACAGTAGAACATGCGTGAGGACCTGGGTTCGAGCCCCTGACACCATGTGGGAGCAGCCTGCACTGCTGCAGGGGAGCCAGGGAGTGGTGAAGTAAGTGTCTCTTTCTGTCTCTCCGTCTCTCTTCATCAGGAGTGAAAAAGGGGGGACAGTCTGCGCTGGCAGTGGAATCACACCGCGTGGGGTTCCAGTCTGCGTCTAGAAAACATCAGATCAAACCCCAGTCCTGTGGCCCAAAGGGGAGGGGGGAGGCAAGCCAGCATCTGGTGTCCGCGGGAGGGGGAGAGACCCCTCCCCAGAGAGAGCTCCCCCCTGCAGAGCAAGGGAATTGCATGTGTTTGCTCCGGCAGACTCTGGGGGGGGGGTAGGGCTGAGGGCCTGGAGCTGAGCCCTGGGGCATCAAGGGACTTTTTTCCACCTGGGGGTGGGGCAGGGAAGCAAATGACTGACATCTCCTTCCACCTCCTGGGTCTGTCAGAGCTGGGAGGGTGAGGGGAGAGCTGACCCAGCCCCAACCCCCAGGGCTGCCAGTCCCTCAGAAGGGACACCTCTCCCGGGCTCCCAGGATGGGCTTGAAGGCAGCAGCTCCATCCCAGCCCAGTCTGGGCAAGATTAGGGGGAACACTCCCCCCACCACTGCTGCAGTCTCCCTGGAGGGGGGGCCTGGCCTAGGGGAATACCCCCATCCGCACCAGCCCCATGGTCACAGATGACAGACTAGAGGGCTTGGTGCTTCCTGTATGTGACCAGCAGAAAAGCTGCCCAGAGGTGCCCCACCCCCTCAGCTTCTCACTGAGCCTGGGGAGACCCAAGCCCCCTCCAAGGCCCTGGGCACACCACGTGCGGCTGCCCTGGCCAGCGGGCCCTCCCAGAGCCCCGATACACCCCACCCAGTATGCCCAGCCTCTCTCCACATTAGCATGACCAGCTGCAGGAGCGTCCCCAGAATGACCACACGCTGGCCGAGGGGGGAGGAGGGCAGGACTTGGGTAAGGAGGGTGGGATTTGGGGCCAGGAGAGAGCTCCCCCCCCATCATGCAGAAGGACCCAGGTTTGAGTTTGTTTTTTTTTTAATTTTCTTTCTTTTTTTTCTTTTTTTTAACATTTATTTTATTTATTCCCTTTTGTTGCCCTTGTTGTTTTATTGTTATAGTTATTATTGTTGTTGTTGTTGTTGGATAGGACAGAGAGAAATGGAGAGAGGAGGGGAAGACAGAGAGGAGGAGAGAAAGATAGACACCTGCAGACCTGCTTCACCGCCTGTGAAGCGACTCCCCTGCAGGTGGGGAGCCGGGGTTCGAACCGGGATCCTTATGCTGGTCCTTGTGCTTTGCGCCACCTGCGCTTAACCCGCTGTGCTACAGCCCGACTCCCCCAGGTTTGAGTTCTAAGCACTTGGGAGTACCGTGAACGGTGGCGTGGTGCTGTGATCTCTTTCTCTCTCTCTCTCTCTCTCTCTCTGTCTTCTCTCCATGTTAAAAGGAAAATGTGTGGAGGCATCACACTCCCAGATCTCAAATTGTATTATAGGGCCATTGTCATCAAAAGTGCTGGTACCGGAACATGAATAGACACACTGACCAGTGGAATAGAATTGAGAGCCCAGAAATGAGGCCCCCACACCTATGGACATCTAATCTTTGACAAAGGTGCCCAGACTATTAAATGGGAAAAGCAGAGTCTCTTCAACAAATGGTGTTGGAAACAATGGGTTGAAACATGCAGAAGAATGAAACTGAACCACTGTATTTCACCAAATACAAAAGTAAATTCCAAGTGGATCAAGGTCTTGGATGTTAGACCAGAAACTATCAGATACTTAGAGGAAAATATTGGCATAACTCTTTTCTGCATAAATTTTAAAGACATTTTCAATGAAACGAATCCCATTACAAAGAAGACTAAGGCAAGCATAAACCTATGGGATTACATAAAATTAAAAAGCTTCTGCACAGCTAAAGAAACCACTACCCAAACCAAGAGACCCCTCACAGAATGGGAGAAGATCTTTACATGCCATACATCAGACAAGAGTTTAATAACCAACATATATAAAGAGCTTGACAAACTCAACAACAAGACAACAAATAACCCCATCCAAAAATGGGGGGAGGACATGGACAGAATATTCACCACAGAAGAGATCCAAAAGGCTGAGAAACACATGAAAAAATGCTCCAAGTCTTTGACTGTCAGAGAAATTCAAATAAAGACAACAATAAGATACCACTTTACTCCTGTGAGAATGTCAGACATCAGAAAAGGTAACAGCAGCAAATGCTGGAAAGGGTGTGGGGTCAAAGGAACCTCCTGCACTGCTGGTGGGAATGTCAATTGGTCCAACCTCTGTGGAGAACAGTCTGGAGAACTCTCAGAAGGCTAGAAATGGACCTACCCTATGACCCTGCAATTCCTCTCCTGGGGATAGATCCTAAGGAACCCATCACACCCATCCAAAAAGATCTGTGTACACATATGTTCTTGGCAGCACAATTTGTAATAGCCAAAAGCTGGAAGCAACCCAGGTGTCCAACAACAGATGAGTGGCTGAGCAAGCTGTGGTCTATATACACGATGGAATACTACTCAGCTGTAAAAAATGGTGACTTCACCGTTTTCAGCCAATCTTGGGTGGACCTGAAAAATACATGTTAAGTGAAATAAGTCAGAAACAGAAGGATGAATATGGGATGATCTCACTCTCAGGCAGAAGTTGAAAAACAAGATCAGGAGGGAAAACACAAGTAGACCCTGAACTGGAGTTGGCGCATTGCACCAAAGTAAAAGACTCTGGGGCGAGTGGGGGGGGGGGTGGGAGAATACAGGTCCAAGAAGGATGACAGAGGACCTCGTGGGGGTTGTATTGTTAAATGGGAAACTGGGGAATGTTATGCATGTACAAACTATTGTATTTACTGTCGAATGTAAAACATTAATTCCCCAATAAAGAAATTTAAAAATAAATACAAGGAAAATGTGTCCACTAGAAGCAGTGTAAATGCTCAGGTGGACACAGGCGTGAGGCCACAGGCAGGTGGAAGAGAGAGAGAACAGCAAAAAGGTTCTTTCCAGACCAAGAAATGCTCCTGGAATGCTCTAAGCCTGTGAGCCCTTCCCTTCTGCCAGCTGGAAGCTGGTGGTGGGAGCAAGCCAGACAGGTCTATAGTGAAAGGAGTGGCCTAGCAGGATGGATGCAGAACATTCTGGACAGGGGACCAGCCATGGTCCACCTGGTTGTGCACTGGAACATGAGTTCGAGCCCCTGGTCCCCACGGGCAGGGGTAAAACTTCACAAGTGGTGAAGCAGGGCTGCAGGTGTCTCTCTGTCTCTCTCCTTCTATCTCCCCCTCCCTCTCCATTTCTCTCTGTCTCTATCCAATAATAAAGAAATAAATAATTAGGGGGTGGCTGGTTGCTCTGGGCCTGGGAAGTCAGTCGAGGAAGTTTGTTCCTAGGGCTGTTTAAGAATCTGGGGTGAGGGAGCCAGGCGGTAGCACAGCAGGTTAAGCGCACATGGAGCAAAGCACAAGGACCAGAGTAAGGATCCTGGTTCAAGCCTCCACCTGCAGAGGGGTCGCTTCACAGGTGGTGAAGCAGGTCTGCAGGTGTCTGTCTTTCTCTCCCCCTCTCTGTCTTCCCCTCCTCTCTCCAGTTCTCTCTGTCCTGTCCAACAACGATGACATCAATAATTACAACAATAAAACAACAAAGGCAACAAAAGAGAATGAATAAATAAATAAATAAATAAATAAATAAATAAGAATCTGGGGTGCAGGGTGTCGGGCAGTAGTGCAGTGGGTTAAGCGCAAGTGGCACAAAGCGCAAGGACCAGCATAAGGATCCCGGTTGGAGCCCCCGGCTCCCCACCTGCAGGGAAGTCGCTTCCCAGGCGGTGAAGCAGGTCTGCAGGTGTCTGTCTTTCTCTCCCCCTCTCTGTCTTCCCCGCCTCTCTCCATTTCTCTCTGTCCTGTCCATCAATAACAACAATAAAAACTACAACAACAATAAAACAACAGGGGCAACAAAAGGGAAAATAAATTTTAAAAATTTAAATAAATAAAATTTTAAAAAGAAAAGAAAAGGACAAAGGTGACCAGAGGCAAAGGTGACCAGAGGCAAAGGTGACCAGAGGCTTTGCCTAAGCATGTCTTTTATTCCGGCTCTGAGGGGTCCAGTTCAGCTCTGTGGAGCAGAATGCTCACCCCCTCATAGCCTTGTAAGCATCCGTGAGCAATTTTCAGGCACCCAAATTTCACGCCAGGCCCAGGATCTGTAAGGCGGGGTGGGGTGGGGGTAGGGGGCCTGTGGTCCCGGGTCCCCAGCACGTGGGCTCCTGCAGGTCTGTGTTCAGCTGTGAGTGGGACCACCAGCCCCAGGACAGCACCCCCACCCCAGCCAGAGAATGGGAGAAGCCCTCGGGTGTGGGGGCCCTCCACCCCCCTGGAAGGAAGGAAGGAAGGAAGGAAGGAAGGAAGGAAGGAAGGAAGACAGGCAGGCAGGCAGGCAGGCAGTGGGGGGCGGGGGTCTGGCTGGCCCTTCTGTCTGCCGAACCAGGAGCAGGTGACAGCCGTGACGGGCAGGTGACAAGACTTTGTTCCTCCTCCTGCTGTCCCAGGAGGCCGGGGGGAGGGGTGGCGAGGCCAAGGGCACCCAGGACACGTGGAAATCAAAAGGAGGAGGGGAGGCTGAGCATATTAACCTCCTTAATCTTTCATTTCTGACACAGATTGTTGTCCTTCATTTCAGAGAATTTCAAGCTAATGTCTGCAGGGTAGAAAAATCTATTTCCCAATACGTGGCTGAAGCTTTTTCCCCGATCGACTGCCCTTCCTGGTACAATCAGCAGAGCATTGATTTTTTTTTCTTTTTTTTTTTCTTTCCATCTCTCTCTAATGCTAGAGCATCACCCAGAAACCTCTCAATACACACAGTGTCTCTGGAGAAGACACTAGAAGCCCCCCCCCCCCACCAAGTAGCTTCATAATTAACCTCCACGTGGCTGACCTGAGGTGAGGGCCCGCTTCTGAGAGCCCCCACCCTGGGACACCCTGGGGTCCCTTACAGACAGGCATTCTCCTGGGCTGCTCAGAGGTTGGCCTTGTCTCTGTCCCCATGCTAGAACCCTCGAGAAAGGGGGTCCCTCCGCAAGGGCTTGTTTCAATGCAGATTAACTTCTGCCTGGAGACATTAAAAATGTTCTCTCAAAACACAAGTAGAACCTGAACTGGAATTGGCGTATTGCACCAAAGTAAAAGACTCTGGGGAGGGTGGGTGGGGGTTAGAATACAGGTCCAAGAAGGATGACAGAGGACCTAGTGGGGGTTGTATTGTCATATGGGAAACTGGGAAATGTTATGCATGTACAAACTACTGTATTTACTGCCGAACGTAAAACATTAATCCCCCAATAAAGAAATTTTAAAAGAAATGTTTTCTCAGCTAAGAAGCCACCTCGCCAGGGCTGGTGAGGAAACTCCTCCATCCACAAAGCGAGCTCTGCTCAGAGCAAGGCCTGGCACACCTGTCCCCTACAGAAGCGGTTGTTTGCATGTGACAGGGACCCTGCCCTCAGCTCCTGCCTCTGTCAACCACCAGCAGCCTTAGACAGTCGGATAGCACACGGGCACAGCTGTGTGTCAATAATACTTACGTGCACAGGCAGGCAGTGGGACAGATGTGACCATGGGGGCCTGGGGCTGGCTGACCGCCACCTGGGGGTGTCTTCTGGGGACTTCTAAGGCCCAGCGGGACAGAGGTACTTAGAGCACTTGTAAAAGGTTACTCACACATATTACCGAGAGCAAGGTCCTGGGTTCGTGGCCCCCCTGCTCCCCAACTGCAGGGAGGACGTTTCATGAGTGGTAAAGCAGGTTTGCATTCTCCCCTCTCTCTCTCTCTCTCTCTCTCTCTCTCTCTCCCCCCTCCTCCTCTCTCAATTTCTTTCTGTCCTATCTAGTTAAAATTTGGGAGGCTGGGAGTCGAGCGGTAGTGCAGCAGGCTAAGCGCATGTGGCACAAAGCGCAAGGACCAGCAGAAGGATCCAGGTTCGAGCCCCCGGCTCCCCACCTGCAGGGGAGTCGCCTCACAGGCAGTGAAGCAGGTCTGCAGGTGTCTGTCTTTCTCTCCCCCTCTCTGTCTTCCCCTCCTCTCTCCATTTCTCTCTGTCCTATCCAGCAACAATAATAACTACAATAAAAACAACAAGGGCAACAAAAGGAAATAAATAAATATGGAAAAAATTAGTAAAAATAAAATTAGGGAGGGAAACAAAGGGAAAAAAACAATAGTGTCAAAAAGGTCACAACTGTGTGTTTCTTTTAGGAGTGTGAGGAGGTGACCTCAGGCAGGACCCAGTACGGAGCCCCTGGAGAGAGGCGTGGGGGGCCTGGGCAGGTGGGTGAGGGTACAGGGGCTGAGCACACTCGATCCCGGCCCCCCACTTTCACTCATCCCCCAAGTCTGGCATGTTGTTAGGCTTTTGTGTAAGGGTGCACTGGAAGGAAAGTTCAGCTCCTCCTCCTCTCTCTCTCTCTCTCTCTCTCTCTCTCAATATTGTGTTTTTTTAAATTTACTAGTGGGGAGTCGGGCGGTAGCGCAGCGGGTTAAGCGCGCAGGTGGCACAAAGCACAAGGACCAGCATAAGGACCCCAGTTCAAGCCCCCGGCTCCCCACCTATGTAGGGGAGTCACTTCACAGGAAGCAGGTCTGCAGGTGTCTGTCTTTCTCTCCCCCTCTCTGTCTTCCCCTCCTCTCTCCATGTCTCTCTGTCCTATCCAACAACGAACAGCATCAACAACAACAATAATATAACCACAACAAGGTTACAACAACAAGGGCAACAAAAGGAAAAAAAAAAATGGCCTCCAGGAGCAGTGGATTCATGGTGCAGGCCCTGAGCCCCAGCAATAACCCTGGAGGCAAAAAAAAAATACATTAGTGTTTTAATATTGATTTACAAACTTATAAGATACCAGGGGAATAATTCCACACCGTCCCCACCACCATAGCTCTGTGTCCCTACTCCCTCCACTGGACACAGCAGTGGTTCTCCCAGGGTCACAGAAGTGGGCTGGCTATCATTTCTACAACTGTCTTTCTCTATGGTCCTGCCTTCTCTTCCTTTCTAAGTTACACCTACCACTTCTGAGTGTTCTGCCTCACCCCCCACCCCCATCCCTCTCTCCAGGTCCTAATGAAATTGGAGTTCAGAACCCTTGGCCACCTTCCCCTAACAATTACCGCCACCACCCCACCCCATCCTGGGAGAATGGAACAAAATTCTTTATGAGGCGCAGAAGAAGTCTATTGTACTTTTTTTTAATGTTTTATTTATTTATTTATTTATTTATTTATTTATTTATTTTCCTTTTTGTTGCCCCTGTTGTTTTTATTGTTGTTGTTGTTGTTGCTGGATAGGACAGAGAGAAATGGAGAGAGGAGGGGAAGACAGAGAGGGGGAGAGAAAGACAGACACCTGCAGACCTGCTTCACCGCCTGTGAAGTGACTCCCCTGCAGATGAGGAGCTGGGGGCTCGAACCGGCATCCTTATGCTGGTCCTCGAGTTTCATGCCACATGTGCTTAACCCGCTGCACTACCACCCGACCCCCTATTGTACTTATTTTTAAAAAAATATTTTATTTTTCTTTTGAGAGAGATTCAGAGAGAGAGACACACACAGAGAGAGAAACACCTGGGCACTGTTCAGCTCAACAACCTGGGACTTAGAAACCTCAGGCATGAGAGTCTGTTTGCATAACCATTATGCTGTCTCCCCCGCCCCTATTATACTTATTTTTAATGAAATAGACATGAGAGAGGGAGAGGGAGAGGGAGAGGGAGAGGGAGAGGGAGAGGGAGAGGGAGAGGGAGAGGGAGTGGCAGAGGGAGACCAGAGCCCTGCTCAGCTCTGCTGATGACGGTGCTGGGGACTGAACCAGGGACCTCGGAACCTCAGGCAGGAAATTCTCTAGCAGAAACCCTGTGCTGTCCTCCCAGCCCCACCTTCTCTTCCAGCCAGACCCCCCCCCCCACCAGCGCTGAGGGGAGGTCTGCAAACAGCCTCTCAGGAGGCCAGTCCCAGCTGCAGCTGTGTGGCTCTGGGGCTAGCTAGCATCAGCCCTCTCTGAGCCTCGCACAGCCCTCCCCCACCCCCAGTAAAAGGAGGTGGGTGACTGGGTGCAGGTGGCAGGTAACTCTGAGAATGAAGTGATTTCATGGTGGAGGGATTCTTGAGGCAGCATCAGAAGCCTCTTCTAGTGACTGTGGGGTCTGTCTCCAGTCGCCCCCTCACCGTTCTGGCCCGGGACGTGACAATCATCCTTCCTCCCTGTCCCTGTCCCACCCACCAGGCCAACTGGCCAGCTCTCTCCTGTGGGCCACCACTGTCCCATGTCTCAAGGAAGAGTCAGGACTGAGAGGACCCTGTCCCAGACCCGAGCCCGGTTGCCTTCAGCCAAGACACCCTCCCCCTGCCCCTCCACCCCATGGAGGACACACACACGGGTGGTCTGAGCCTCTGCTCCCATGGTCACCTGCCCCTCCTCCATCCTGCTGACTCCCTGCCCCTGAGTGACTTCTTGCAGTCACTCACTTGATAGCTATTTACAGCACCTGTGCTGGGCCAGTCTAGGCCCCAGAGGCCACAGACGAGAGAACAGTAGTCCCCTCTCCCAGGAGGTCACCTTGACTCGACCCACCAGCCAAGCCCCTTTCATCTGGAGAACAGCTCAAAGTAAAGAGCAGGGTGGATGGAGAGCCAGTGTAGTCAGGGAAGGCTTCCTAGAGAAGGTGACAATCACACCCATGGGGTAGAGGGAGCCAGGCACACACAGGTTCAGGTGAGGGCTGCTCCAGGCAGACAGAAAGCCACACTCAGCACCCAGCACCCGGCACCGCTTTGCTACCCACCTGGGTGAGCTCTCCCTTTATCCAGAAATGCGGACTTGGGACTCAGGCACAGGGGTCTGGGTTCAAATCCTGCTTCCACCCCCTCCCAGCAGAAAGATGTCAGCCAAGGCGCCCCCAGGCCTCCCTGTCCCTGTGGGAAAGGTTTGAGATGGCATCCCGCCCGGGGCCAGGATTCAGAGGACAGCCAGTGTGAGCCAGGGCAGAAAGCCGCCCCTGACGTAGGCCAGGCTAACTATAGACGCCCAGAGGTCGCTCTGGGACTTGGGACCTGGGACCTGGGACGAGAACCAAGGCCAGTGGCGTTCCCAAGGTCACAGGGCCTCCAGCTGGCCAGGGCACCCTGTCCCACTGCGCCCTCTCAGCCACTGGTGGCAGCACCGGGCAGCAGATGGGGTGAGAGCTGCATGAGCAGTGGCAGGCCTGTGCTTCAGTTTCCCTGTCTGCTATGCTGTGTGTGTGTGTGTGTGTGTGTGTGTGTGTGTGTGTGTGTGTATGGAGGGGGGGGCACAGGTGACTTCAGGCACAGCCCCACACCCAAGGGAGCTCTGTGAGACAGACTTTCCTCGGAGGCTCTCTTTGCTCTGCATATGCATTTGTGAGACAGAGAGACAGAGAGAGAGAGACAGAGACGTTGGGTGGTGGTGCACCTGGTTGAGCACACACATTACAGGGCACAAAGACCTGGGTTCGAGCCCCCGGTCCCCACCTGCAGGGGGAAAGCTTCACGAGTGGTGAGGCAGGGCTGCAGGTGTCTCTCTGTCTCTCTCCCTCTCTGTCTCCCCCTCCCCCTCGATTTCTGGCTGTCTCTATCCAGTAAATAGAGAGAGAATGAACAGAGCATCGGTCCAGCAGAGGCCATATAAGGGCTCGAACCCAGGACCTCACATGTGCAAGTCCTGTCTGACTCGAACCCAGGCCTTAAGCCCAGCAGACGGTGCAGGCCCCTGGGTGTTATCTCTGGACCCAGCTATTTTCTCTCATTCCACAGGCAGGTCTGTGCCGAGCACCTCAGTGTGCGTGGCTGTGTCCGGTGCCCACCAGCGCCCCCGGCAGCCACCCAAGGGAGCAGTTGGGGCAATTGCCCGGCTTGCAGGACACAGCTAGAGGCTCCAACAAAGAAAGGCCAGGTGTTTCACATGCTACCAGTGCATTTACTGAACCTGTCAGGAGCACGGAGCTCTGTCTCCTGGGCGGCTTCCGGCAGGATCAGCCCCTATCCCTTTCAGGTGGATACGAGAGTCCTGGCCAAGTTGAGGCAATCCCTAAGGAGGGCCATTCCCATTTCCACATCCTGGAGTTGTTGCTGGACTCAAGACAGCATGCAGGACTACATTTCCCAGCAGCCCTTGCATTGAGGGGGAGGTCATGTGACTATCTCTGGCCAATAGGCTGTGAGATGAAGTTTATGGCTGCCCTCAGGGCTGATGCGATTGACAGGTCTCCTTGCCCTGCAGAAGGGCTGTTCCGGCTTGAGTATAAGCTGGTGGAGCCACAAGGTGGAGGGAGTCCGGGTGCTGAGACGGCCAGGAAGCAGCTGCAGGCTCCATCTTTGCATTAAACCACTCCAGTGACTATTTTCTCTGTCTACAGAGAATGGAGGAGAGAATGGAGGAAGAGGAGGAGGAGGGAGGGGAAGAAGAGGAAGAGGAGGGAGAGGAGGAGGAGGAGGATCACGCACACTTAAACTTTCCTGTGCCCAGCTGTGTGCACACAAGCTCAGGTTCCTCTGATAATCAGCAGCCTTCATACCAAAAGTGCAAGTTTCCAATATGGTTTGGGCATTTACTCTGTGCAAAGTTCTCTCTCTCTCTTTCTCTCTCCCTCTCTCTCTCTCTCTCTCCCCCCCCCTTCTCCCTCTCTCTCTCTCTCTCTCTCTCTCTCACTGAGCAACCTCCCTGGCCTGGTATGTTTTACACAGAAAGCGGAGAGACACCCCAGCCCCACTCCACCATCCACGGACCTCCCGCGTCTCAGCAGGGAGGGTGTGCACTCCACCCTCTGCATGTAGGTAGCCCGCTGTGGGTGCGGGGTTGTTCTCCCATGACAGCTAGGGAACCTGCCAGGAGCGTCTGCCAGACCTCACACGACGCACAGCACAGCACCCAGGGCGGACGGTGTCGCATGGCACAAACAGGTCCCCCAGGCCCCCATCTCTGCTGCTGCCCTGCAGCTCTTCTCACAACCAACACCCCCCCCCAGCCCCTTAAGTCTCCTGCCTGCCCTCCCGGCAGGGACCACCACCCCTCCTTTCCTGAGCCTCTCTGGATAAATGTGCAGTGGCCCAATGAGTGAGGGGGCTTTTCAGAGAGAGCCGAGCATCTCCGGGAAGGGGCACGGCGCCCCACTGCCAACAGCCTGCTAAGTGGTCCTGGGGGCCTTTGAAGGGAGCCCGGCAGGCTGCTGCACATTTGCATGTGGACAAAGGGGTTGGCTCTCCTAAGTGGATTACCCTGCCCCCTGCTCTGCAAGCCAGGCTTCCTGACCTCAGAGCCTCACACAAAGCCACCCCAAAGGGGGTCCCCCCACTACTGATGGCCCCCCAGGAGGAGGCTGACTCTGCCACCAGCTTCCCCTGTACTCTCTGGGGGGTCTCTCCAGGCACTGGGGGGTCCCTCCCCCCACTCCCATCTTTGTGGAGGCTTTTTGCCTTTTGGAAAAGCAAAAGCTTCTGTTTCCAGACCCCCCCCCCAAGACCACCCACCGGAGCCCCTGCCCAGCTCCTCTGTTCACCCCCCCAGCAACCCCGTCCTGGCCCAGAGTAGGGGCCCAGCACACCACTGTCTCTGTTCTGAGTGTCAACATGGGGACTCCCAGAGGTGCCCCCACACCCCCTGACCTCTCAGCTGGTCCGCAGCTGGACTCTCAGGCTCCTGTGACATCCTGAGAGGTTTCTTAGATGTTTCTGGAAGGAGAGAGAGAAAGAGAGAGAGAGCGCCTAGGGGCTGGTGCCCTGCCCACTCGCAGACCCCCAACCGCGCCTGCCAGCACCAGCGGGGCTTTGGGTTCTGCGTTCGGGCTCAGAAAGTGGAGTCTCGTCCTGTAGTGTGGCTGCACACTGACCTGGGGCAACAGGGTGGGCTGGAGGAACAGACCCACGGACATGGACGTGGCTGAGCTCCCACATGGCATGGCCTGCAGGTGATGGGGGTGCTATCGCCCCTGCCCCAGCCCCCCCACCAACCGCAAAGCTCTCTCCTCCCCAGCACAGCCTCACCCACAGCTCTGGCCGGCAACACGCCTGGTTCTCCTCTAGACTCACCGCCAGGGACACCCCCTTTCCTGGTCCTGCTGGCTGGTGCTGCATCTCCCCTTCTCCTCCTCCTCCTCCTCCTCCTCCTCCTCCTCCTCCAGGCACCCTCATTCCCCACCTTGTAGGCAGTCCAATCCGTCCAGCCTGGAGCTCAGTGGGTCCAAAGAAACAGTTGTCAAAGCCCCAGCCTGCGCCGGGGACAGCACTCACTTCCCGCCAGCACCTCCTCATCAGTGAGTCCCAGCCAGGGACAGCAGGAGGATTCTGGAAAGTTCTGGAATGATCCCATGGATCTTGAGCCACTGTCGAAGTGCCGACTGGGCTCTAGCCTGTGGAGTCGCATGTCCTTCCATGTGCCAACCTCCCCTGCACCCCAACCTCGCCAAGATCCGGGAGCTCCACTGGCCTCCACCCGCCGGGCCAAGCACCTCCTGTCCCCCTTGGTGCACAGTGAAAATGCTCCAGTGGCCCTTCCAGTCCTCTGGGGACCCCTCCCCTGGGTCTCTCAGCACTGGCCTCACAGTCCCCAGCCCCTACTGACAGTACTTGGGAGCCACACACCCCCACCAGCACCTGAGCCTCAGTTTCCCCAGATGGAGAATGGGAGCACGTCACCACTTGGACTGGTATCATGTTGGTGTGAGGATGGAGATGGAGTGGGGGGGACAGAAGGTTCCGGGGCTGGAGAAGTGGCCAGTCCCCACCCAGGGAGAGTGAGGACACCTGTGTGTCCGCCCCCAGGAGAAGGGGGACCGTGGGGCCTCCTCTTCAACCCCCCCTCCCGTCCTCCTCCTGAGTCTGCACGTAAGCCCTGGATGTAAGCCCAGGGCCCAGTAGAGAACACAGCACACACTTGGGACCATGGGCCTGGGTGGGTGGGGGGCTGCCTGGAAGAGGAGGCACCTGAGTCAAGAGCTGAGGGCAGAACAGTTGTCTCTGTGCAGAGGCCCGGGGTGAGAAGTATGTTTGGGATAGAGCCAGAGAAGGCTCTGCCCAGCCCCTGCCATAGGGGGCAGGGGATGGTCAAGGTAACCCCCACTGCGTCCTTTGACCCTCAGGTGTCCTGGTGAGCCTGATGGTCTGAGTGGCAAGTCCCCATCCCCCAGTGTGCCCGAGGCTGGAGGAGAGGAAGCAGAGGCCTAGAGAGAACAATGTCGCTCAAGGTCAGGCAGCCAGGGTTCCCCTCAGGCAGTCCGGGGAGGGGGCTCTGCCCGAGGCCCATATATAAGCCCGCCAGCGCCAGCCCGGCAGGAATAAATGGGACCCGGGGGCTCATAAATCCTGCAGCTGCCAATGTCCCCGTGGCCAGCTCTCTCTCCATCCATGCACTAGTACCTTTTACAACCCATTAATTAGTCCCTCTAATAAAGTTTGACAAAATGATAACTTGCCCATGAAAAGTGTTGTAATAAATACATTTTCCCCGAACTTTCGGTCACTGGAGCATGGCGGGCTCATAAACCCACCATGGTTCACTGCCCACTCAGTCCCTGTCGCCCGGGGACCCAGCGACTCCACACAGGCCTGGGCCTGACTCCCAGAGCACAGCACCCCGGGGTGGGGGTTGGGAGGCTTCCGCAGGGTCCCTCTCCTGCTCATGAACCTGCCAGGGTTCCCACCTCCCCGAGGCAACGGCTCCCAGGCCCAGGCCCTGCCTTCCCCCTGGGAGTCCAGCCGGGACGTGAAGGGACAGTGGCAGCAGGGCTGGGGGTTCCCTCAAGGTGACCCACTCAGACACCTTGGATCTTTCAGGAAAGCTAATATCATCACAGGAAAATGGAAAAGCAGCTTAGCAGCAGGTGCTGAAGAAGAGACGGCCAGAAAAGGAGATGAAAGAAAGCAGGGGGGGCCGGGTGGTGGCGCACCTGACTGAGCACACCTCTTACAGTGCGCAAGGACCCGGGTTCAAGCCCCCAGCCCCCACCTGCAGAGGGAAAGCTTCACAAGTGGTGAAGCAGGGCTGCAGGTGTCTCTCTGTCTCTCTCCCTCTCTGTCTCCCCCTTCCCTCTCAATTTTTGACTGTCTTTATCAAATAAAGATAATTTTTTGTTTTTTTAAGTATTTATTTAATCATTCCCTTTTGTTGCCCTTGTTGTATTTTATTGTTGTTGTAGTTATTATTGTCGTTGTTGTTGGATAGGACTGAGAGAAGTGGAGAGAGGAGGGGAAGACAGAGAGGGGGAGAGAAAGACAGACACCTGCAGACCTGCTTCACCGCCTGTGAAGCGACTCCCCTACATAGGTGGGGAGCCGGGGGCTCAAACTGGGATCCTTACACCGGTCCTTGTGCTTTGTGCCACGTGCGCTTAACCCACTGCGCTACGGCCCGACTCCCAAAATAAAGATAATTAAAAAAAAAAAAAAAAAAGAAAGCAGGATAGGGAGATTGCATGGCAGTGAGGCACCAGACTTGCATGCCTGAGGCTGCAGGTTCAATCCCTGGAACCACCTTATACCACAGCTAAGCAATGCTCTGCTCTCTCTCTCGTGAAAATAAATAAATCTTTCTTTCTTTCTTTCTTTCTTTCTTTCTTTCTTTCTTTCTTTCTTTCTTTCTTTCTTTTTGCCTCCAGGGTTATTGCTGGGGCTCAGTGCCTGCACCATGAATCCACCGCTCCTGGAGGCCATTTCTCCCCCCGTTTGTTGCCCTTGTTGTTGTAGCCTCGTTGTGGTTCCTATTGTTGTTGTTATTGATGTCATTCATTGTTGGATAGGACAGAGAGAGAAATGGAGAGAGGAGGGGAAGACAGAGAGGGTGAGAGAAAGACAGACACCTGCAGACCTGCTTCACCGCCTGTGAAGCGACTCCCCTGCAGGTGGGGAGCCAGGGGCTCGAACTGGGATCCTTCCACCAGTCCCTGCGCTTTGCGCCACATGCGCTTAACCCGCTGAGCTACCGCCCGGCCCCTTATAAATCTTTCTTTTGAGGGGAGTGAAAGGGGCTGGGCAGTGTTGTATCCAGTCAAGTGCACGTGTTTTATATATATAACGCACAAGGATCTGGGTCCCAGCCCCCATCCCCACCTGCAGGGGAGTCGCTCCACAAGCTGTGAAGCAGGTCTGCAGGTGTCTCTCTTCCTCTGTCTCCCCTTCCCTTCTTAGTGTTTCTGTGTCCTATCAAGTTAGATAAATATTTTTAAAAAAAAGTAGAAATGGAAAGTGAAGAAAGTGAACAGGTGCAAAAGTCCGAGGATGTGTGGGGATGGGGTGGGGCCTGGGGTGTGTTTTCAGGGTGGGTGGGTGGGTGGGTGCTAGGGTGGGGGCCTGCTGGGGGGTTGAGTCTCTGCAGGGCCTGGGGGCTGTTTCTTGGCAGAGTGGACCAAGCCTTTTCGAAGGAGCAGGAACCTTGGGGACCTCAAGCTGTGGACAGGACCCGGGGAGCTGAGGCCAGGTGGGCTTTGTCTCAGAAGAAGTTTGGGGAACCCAGGGCCTGGGGGCGGGAGACTTGGGGGCCTTGGACACCCCATCTCCTGGGTCCAGCTCCTGGCTTCTGCCGCCCCCCGCCCATGGCCGCTGGGATCCAGGCTGCCACTGGGTTTGGAGAGTTTGGACTGAACAACACCCGTTCCCACCAGAGGCTGCTGTGGTGGCAGAGAGCTCCCTCCCGCCCGGCAGAAGCCCTGTGACCCACCCCTGGCTCCCTGGTGTTTGGCCCGGTCCCCACCCAAAGGCACAAGGAATGGGCTGAGCAGAGCGGGAGTTCCGGACTGGACCCAAGACAGGCGCCCACAGCAGCCTCCTCCTTCTGCAGCCAAGAAACACTTCTAACGTCGTCTGCTGTTGGGGCAGCATCTGGGGCTTTGCAGGGGTGCAGGGCCCTCAGCTCTGCCAGGCCACTGTCCTTGCTACCGCTCTGGCCAGGTCACCCCCTGTCCCTGAAGCTCCCAACAAGGGGCCTCTGGGGACAGTGTCTTGGAGCTATGAGCAAGCTGGGTGACTCACCCAGCCCTCCTCCTCCGGGCTGTGCCAGCGACGTCAGCGGCGTCCTCTCCCGGCCCTGCTACCACCCAGCCCCTGCTACCACCATATCCAGGCTGCCGAGCTTCTCCTGCCACGGTGGCTTTGACAGAGACACGTCTTCGTTGTAGAAAAAAAAAAAAAAAGAGAGAAGGGTTTAAAAATAGCGGCCTTCCAGGAGGAGAGAGACGCCCCAGCCACCCCCAGGAGCTGTGCAGTCACCCAGCCTCACAGAGCTCCCAGCCCCTCCCCCGCCCCCACCCAGGGGCTGACTCACGGCCCTTTGCAGGGAGTGGGGAGGTGCGGGGTCACCTCCAGTGGCCTGTGAACCTTCCAGCCTCTGGGGCTCAGCCCTCACGACCGGGTGGGCACAGGGAAACCCCCAGGTGCGGTTTCCAGTCCAGCTCTGGACCAGGGTTCGAATCCTCTTCCTCTCTTTTCTCTGCCAGGTGATTTGACCTCTCTGAACCTCAGTTTAAACACCTGCAAAGTGGGGCAGGCCTGCCGGACGCTCCCCAGCAGATGTTGCCGTGGGGACGACTGACACCTTCCGGCTGAGTCACCCACTGTGACGGGGTGGACGACGGGCCTCAAGTGGGCCTTCCGCAGTACAGGCTCAGAGGCGTGCTGGGAGGCCTGTGCCACGCCTCCCCCGGTGCTGGGGACACCTGGCGGGGGGACAGGTGGTGACAAGGGCGGCGGTGAGAGCCCTCAGTCCAGATGTGCAGCAGCAAGGCACAGCCGGCTAGACCTCAAAGAGCCTCCCCGAGTCTGATCTGCAGGACCCTCAGACACATGCTGACCTGCTGGAGGCCGGGTGCCCCAGGGTGACTAAGCCCGGCAGGCACGGCTGCAATTTGAGGGCCCAGCTCTGCTGCTTCCCGGCCTCATGCCCAGTAACCACTCCAGCCTCTGCCTTCTCCTCACCTGCAGATGGAAAGAACTGCTACCCTCCCAACCCCCCCCCCCCCCAAGCTCTGCCGGCCCTTTGCACTGGGAGGGGTCCTGCCCTGTCTGCTCCGACACTCCGCCATCTGCAGAACTGGGATCTGCAGCCCTGCTTCACCACTTGCTAAGCTTTCCCCCTGCAGGTGAGGACCAGGAGCTCCAACTCGGGTCCTTGCACGTTGTAACATGTGCGCTCAGCCAGGTGCGTCGATACCTGGACCCCCCCCCCCCCGCCTTGCCTCTAGGGTTATCACTGGGGCTCGGTGCCTGCACTACAAATCCACTGCTCCTGGAGGCCATTTTTTCCCTCTGTATTATCGGACAGAGAGAAATTGAGAGAGGAGGGGGAGATAGAGAGAGCAGACCTGCTTCACTGCTTATGAATACACCCCTCCCCCTGCAGGTGAGGAGCTAGGCTCGAACCTAGATCCTTGCACAGTTCTTTGCACTTAGTACTATGCTTTTTTTTTTAATTATTATTCCCTTTTGTTGCCATTGTAGTTATTGATGTCATTGTTGTTGGATAGGACAGAAGGAAATGGAGAGAGGAGGGGGAGACAGAGAGGGGGAGAGAAAGACAGACACCTGCAGACCTGCTTCACCGCCTGTGAAGCGACTCCCCTGCAGGTGGGGAGCCGGGGGCTCGAACCGGGATCTTTACGCCGGTCCTTGTGCTTTGCGCCACGTGCGCTTATCCCGCTGCGCCACCGCCCGGCCCCACTAGTCCTGTGCCCTTACCTAGGTGTGCCACCAGGCAGGTCCCAGTGTCTCTCTCTCTTCCCCTCTATCTTTCCCTTCCCTTTCTATTTCTTTCTGTCTTTATCCAGTAAATAAATATGAATTACAGGGGGGGAAAGTTGAGCAATTATTTAAAAAAAAAAATAGTAAGATTCATTCGTCAAGGAGCAAAAGAACCAGACAGGTGGTGCTGGGGCCCGAACTCGGGGCCTCACAACTGCAAGTCCTGTGCTTCAGCTGCTGCTCTCTGGCCTGGCCAGCTCCCTTCTTCTACACAGAGCCTCCACAGCTGGGGAGGGGGTGCAGGGAGGGGGTGCGGGGCTCCCCTCTGCAGAGGAGCAGTTGGCGTCACCCAGCCTGAGACAGGAGTCCCCCGGGGACGTGACTGAGTGGCCTGCCCCGGGCTGGGATCTGTCCAGCGTCCCCGTGGGAAGCATCTGTGAAGGAGAGGCAGACGGCCAGGAAAGGAGGCTGGGCAGGCCGCTGTGACCGCTCCGTTATGTGGGCTGCTGGCGTTCCAGATGCCCTTGACGGTCAGCGAGGTCAGGAGGCCTGAGGGCACAGCACAGGGAAGATGTCTCTGCCCGCAGTCCCCCTCCAGCCTGGCTGGCTGCCTGCTCCTTGGCCCCTGTCCGTGGCGCCCGCCCAGCGTCTGCCCGCCCTCAAATGACACCGGATCCAGGTGGAGTAGCCCAGTTCCTCTGGGGGCAGCGCTGCTGGCCAGGGTTTGGCTCAGGGTGGGGGGAAGATGGCAGGAGGGTGCTCCTCCTTCCCTCGGGACGGGGCACAGCCAGCGATGCCCGGCATGTGGCTCTGATCCTCAGAGTCCAAACCCAAAAGGTCAGGGGCTGGGGAGACAGTGTAGTGACTGAGCGCCAGACTTCACTGCCGTAAGCTCCAAGCTCCCAGGTTCGATCCTGGCACCACTGTGAGCTGGAGCTTAGTGTCAGCAAGGCGGAGGCTGGAGGCTGGAGGCCAGAGTCCCACCTGCGATAGGACACAGAGAAATGGAGAGAGGAGGGAGTCGGGCAGTAGCGCAGTGGGTTAAGTGCACGTGGTGCAAAGCTCAAGGACCGGCATAAGGATCCTGGTTCGAGCCCCCGGCTGCCCACCTGCAGGGGAGTCGCTTCACAAGCAGGTCTGCAGGTGTCTGTCTTTCTCTCCCTCTCTCTGTCTTCCCCTCCTCTCTCCATTTCTCTCTGTCCTATCCAACAACAATGGCATTAATAACAACAACAATAATAACCACAACAATGAAAAGGGCAACAAAAATGAATAAATAATATTAAAAAATTTAAAAAAAAAAGAAATGGAGAGAGGAGGGGAAGACAGAGAGGGGGAGAGAAAGACAGACACCTGCAGACCTGCTTCACCGCCTGTGAAGCGACTCCCCTGCGGGTGGGGATCCAGGGGCTCGAACCGGGATCCTTGTGCTTTGCGCCACCTGCGCTTAACCCACTGTGCTACTGCCCAACTCCCAAGACCCAACTTCTAAGCCAAACTCAAGTCCAGTCCAGCCATCCCCAACCTCATCCTGGATTCAGTTTCCCCATCTCTGAGGGAACAGGGGCAGCTCCCAAGCCTGTGGCTTAGACCACCCACAGGCCCTGCATCCACAAGGGCCTGTCTGTCTGCTGTTTCTCTGACACCCTCTAATATTCTTAGTTTGTAAATGGGGTCCCAGGAGACGTCTCTGTTGTGTGTGGGTGGGGGGCAGACAGCACTCTGTCTCGCTTCTCCCTTCCTAAAGTTTCCTTTGACAAAAACATTTCTGCTCAAGGTCTCGGGTTCGAGCCTCTGCTCTCCACCTGCAGGGGGCCACTTCAGGAGTGGTGAAGCAGGTCTGCAGGTGTCTCTCTGTCTCTCTCCCTATCTCTCTCTCCCTTCTCAATCTTTCTCTGTCATATTGAATAAAGAAAAAAGGGGGGAATGGCTGTTAGGAGCAGTGGATTCATAGTGCAGGTATCGAACGCCAGAGATAACTCTGGCAATGTAACTAATATATAATTATATATTTCTTTTTATTTTTTTTAATTTATTATTTATTTATTTATTACCTTTTGTTGCCCTTGTTGTTTTATTGTTGTAGTTATTATTGTTGTTGTTGTTGTTGGATAGGACAGAGAGAAATGGAGAGAGGAGGGGAAGACAGAGAGGGGGAGAGAAAGACAGACACCTGCAGACCTGCTTCACCGCTTGTGAAGCGACTCCCCTGCAAGTGGGGAGCCGGGGCTTGAACCGGGATCCTTACACCGGTCCTTGTGCTTTGTGCCATGTGCACTTAACCCACTGCGCTACCGCCCGACTCCCTATTTTTATTTTTTAAATTATCTTTATTAATTGGATAGAAACAGCCAGAAATTGAGAGGGAAGGGGGTGATAGAGAGACAGAGAGACACCTGCAGCCCTGCCTCACCACTTGTGAAGCTTTCCCCCTGCAGGTGGGGACCGGGGGCTTGAACCTGGGTCCTTACACACTGTAACATGTGCGCTCATCCAGGTGCGCCACCACCTAACCCCTCTATTTCTTTTTTAAAGGGACTTGATATTTTTTTGGTATTTTATTTATTTATTTGACAAATATAGACAGAAATTGAGGAAGGAGAGATAGAGAGGGAGAGAGACATCTGCAGCCCTGCTTCACCACTCATGAAGTTACACCACCACAAATATGGGGGACGGGGGCTTGAACTTGGGCCCTTGCATATTGTTGTGTTGTGTTGTGTTTTGCTAGGACTTGATGCTGACACCATGAAGCCATAGCTCCTAGCCTTTTTTTTTTCTTTCATTTTACTGGATAGAACAGAGAGGAACTGAGAGAGGGGGAGATAGGGAAAGAAAGAGACACCTGCAGACCTGCTTCACTGCTCGTGAAGTGTCCCTGCTCTAGATGGGGACCCAGAGCTTGAACCTGGTTCCTTGTGCAGGTTCTTGAGCTCGGTACTATGTGCAATTAACTGGATGTGTCACCACCCAGCCCCTGGTCCTTGCACATTGTAATATGTGTGTTTAACCAGGTAAGCCACCACCCAGCCCCTAAAAACACTATTTTCTTTCTTTCTTTCTTTCTTTCTTTCTTTCTTTCTTTCTTTCTTTCTTTCTTTTTTTTTTTGCTTCCAGGGTTATTGCTGGGGCTCAGTGCCTGCACCATGAATCCACTGCTTCTGGAGACCATTTTTTCCCATTTTGTTGCCCTTGTTGTAGTTGTTATTGTTGTCATAGCTATTGTTGTTGTTGGATAGGACAGAGAGAAATGGAGAGAGGAGGGGAAGACAGAGAGGGGGAGAGAAAGACAGACACCTGCAAACCTGCTTCACCACTTGTGAAGCGACCTCCCTGCAAATGGGGAGCCAGGGGCTCGAACTGGGATCCTTAGGCCAATCCCTGCACTTTGTGCCACGTGCGCTTAAGCCGCTGTGCTACCGCCCAGCCCCCAAAACACTTTCTTAATGAGTGAGAGAGCAAGAGAGAGAGAGAACTGGGACATCACACTGTCACAGGTGGACCCAGTGTGGAAGTCACACTTTGTGGTGCTGGGCCCGTACTCCAGAGCTGCACAGAAGCCCAGGACTCCAACAGGGGTGAGCCGGGGTGCCCCACTGTACCCCCAAACCCACTGTGAGTGCAGAGACAGGGGGCAGGCACTGGTGGTCCCCATTCAGCTGACAGCCTGAGAAGGACCGCAGGGACATCTCCAGTGAGAGACATTCACTTTCACAGGAGCTGAGGGAGGGAGTGGAGGGGAGTGCTGATGGGTTTCCAGCCCCGCGGGAGATCGGACAGGCCCAGGGGAATCCCAGGGGAACTCTGCTGGGCTCCTTGGGCTCCTGCAGGGGTGTCCCCATCTGAGTGGCAGGGCTGGGCTCCCATGCTCCTGGCCACCACGGTCCTGTCCCTGGGGCCAGTCTGCCCGCCCACGGTGTGGCAGCCGCGTCCCTGCGCCCAGGCTCCTGGGGCTCTGAGCCCAGAGTTTTCCCATCTCACACCCACGGAGGCCCCAGAGCTGTAGCCAGTACAGCAATCCAGACCCCCCCCCCCACCTCCCCTGCTGATCCCCAGCACATCACAAGCAGGAGACCTTGAAAGGCTAAGGAGAGCTTTAAGACCCTCCAAATTAAAGTGACGAAGGCCTCGTTCCTCACACCTTACTTCCCCACAGCTGGGCTGCCACAGACTTGAAGGGAACTTTCAGACGGCAATGGAGCACGTCAGCAAAACTGCCAGCTTGGTGTCTATCTGCAGGCCACGGCAAATGAGGTGAAGTCCCGTTCACCCCTCAAAGCCCCACTTGGTGGGCCAGCAAGGTAGCCGGGGGAGGACCCTGCTTTCCCATATATGTCCCAGAACACCCTTTCCTTTTTTATTTAAATTTTATTGACTTATTATTATTTTTTATCACCAAAGCACTGCTCAGCTCTGGCTTATGGTGGTGCAGGGGGTTGAACTTGGGGATTTGGAGTCTCAGGCATGAGAGTCTCTTTGCATAACCATTATGCTATCTACCCCAGCCCTAAAATTTTTTAAGCACTCAGCTCCTTGATTTAGAAGAAAGCCAATTGATAGCTTCCACTTTATTCTTATTTTTATTTATTCATGAGAAAGATAGGACAAAGAGAGAAAGAACCAGACATCACTCTGGCACATGTGCTGCCGGGGATCGAACTCAGGACCTCACGCTTGAGAGTCCAGTGCCTTACCACTGCACCACCTCCCGGACCACCACCTATTGTTTAAAAATAATTTTTTATCATCTTTATTTACGCATTGGATAGAGACAGCCAGAAGTTGAGAGAGGAGGAAGAGACAGAGAGGGAGAGAGACAGAGAGACACCTGCAGCCCTGCTTCACCACTTGCAAAGCTTTCCCTCTGCAGGTGGGGACTGGGGGCTCAAACCCGGGTCCTTGAGCACTGTAACATGTGCACTCAACCAGGTGCTCCACCACCAGGCCCCCTCTTCTTCATTTTAAGATTTTACTCATGAGAAAGACAGGATGAGAGAGAGAGAACCAGACATCACTCTGGTACCTGTGTCGCCAGGGACTGAACTCGGGACCTCATGCTTGAGAGTCTAACACCTTATCCACTGCGCCACCTCCCAGGCCACTCCTCTTCTTTTTCTAGCTGAGGTCAGCTCAGAGCAGTGAAACCCCACCACCAACAAATATATATATATATGATAGGACAGAGAAACTGAGAGAGAGAGACCTACAGGTCTGCTCCACCGATCATGAAGCTTCCCTCCTTCAGGTGAGGACCAAGGAGGGCTTGAACTGGCGTCCTTGCACACAATGTATCCACTCAACCAGGTGCACAACCACCCAGCCCATGATTATTATTATTTATATTTACTTTCAAAGCCCCACTGGGTCCCCCAGGGGAAGCCTTCTCCCAAGCTCCCACATGGAGCCTTGAATCCTGGAGACCACCCTCCACCCCCAAACACGGCTCCCAGGGACCAGGGCATCTCCCCAGCATGGCACTGTGACGTCTGAGAGCGTGCTCAGGACCACAGGCCGACCGAGTCCCATGGTGACCCCTGAGCAATCTCCCAGGCCACTCAAATATGGTTTTTTCTTTTTTAATTATCTTAATTTATTTATTGGATAAACACAGGCAGAAATTGAGAGGGCTGGGGATGATAGAGAGGTAGAGAGACACCTGCAGCCCTGCTTCACCACTTGTGAAGCTTCCCCCCTGCAGGTGGGGACCGGGGGCTTGAACCTGGGTCCTTGTGCCCTATAGCAGGGATGCTCACCAAATGCACCACCACCCTGCCTTTTCCTCTCCCCCTTTTTAAAAAAAAAAACTTTTTTTTAAAGACTTTAAGGCCCAAGTATTGGCTCACCAGGTTAACACATCCAAGGACCCGGGTTCGAGCCCCCAGTTCCCACCTAAGGTGAGGGGGGGAGGACTAGGGGTTGTCATGAGCATTAGGCTGTGCTGCAGGTGTGTATCTCTCCCTCTTTGTCTTTCACTCACTCACTCTCTCTCTCTTTTTTTTTTTTTTTACCAGAGCCCTGCTCAGCTCTGACTGATGCTGGTACAGGGGATTGAACCTGGGACTTCAGAGCCTCAGGCATGAGAGTCTCTCTGCTGAACCACTGTGCTATCTACCCCCATCTTCCATTCTCTATATTGAAAAATAGAGAACCCTTTGTTGAGGCAAGGACCTTGGGTCTTGGAGCAGGGAACCCAGAGCTTGGGGCAGCCCCTGTATTGGGGGGAGGGGGCTCTGACTGCAGACAGGCCTCAAGATCGCCTGCATGACGCCCCCTACACACACAGACACACGGACACACACGGACACACGGACACACGGACACAGGGAGCCTCCAGCTCTCACCCGGGTCCCCGGTAGAGCTTGAAGCCACGTGGGCAGGAAGCAGCGCGGGCCCTCCCCACACACCCAGGTCACCGTTAATGTTATATTTATTGTCATCTCACCGCTCAGGAAACATATACAGGTATATACACTATGCAGGAGTACAGAAGACTGCACTTTACATATTTTTTTTTAAAAAAAAGAAAGACAAAATAACACTCAGTCCCATGAGCTATGTCACAGTCTTCCAACCAAGCGTTTCAGAAATGAAGCTCTTTGTTTCAAGAGTCAGAAAAGATTACAGGATTGCCTAACACACAGCAGAGCGAAGTCTTAGTATTTTACATGTGCAATGACGTTCTCGTCCTTCCCCGAGGCCGCCAGGCAGCGCAGCTCACCGGTGTCCAGAGTGGGGGTGTGGGGAGCGGTGGTTTGAGAGGTGGGGAGGGGGGGATGGGAGGGGTGGGGGTTTCTCATTTGCTTCCTTGGTCTTTCCAGTAAACCAAAAACCTAATGACGTCACATCCCCTCACTTAACACGACTGGTAAATCAGTCCCACCCTGGGGTCTCGGGAGGCAGAGAGGGTTCCCCGAGTGGCTGGGTGCCGGGGCGTGGGGTGGGTGGACTCAAGGACTTCTGATTTCCTGCTCTCCAGCCTTAAGCCATGCAGAGGGGACATCACTCCTGGCGGCACTCTGAAAGAGGGGACATCACTCCTGGCGGCACTCTGAACAGCTGAGCATGGCAGAGTCGGCGTGGTCGGTGGCGGGGCTCACGGGGTCCTGACGGCGCCTCCCCAAACCAGAGACTGCTGGTGGGACAGACTCATCTGGCCTCTCCTCTCCCTTTGGTGGTAGAGCAAGGGGTGGGACCCTGTCCCCGTGCCCCAGCACCGCCGTGTCCTCTGAGGTCCCCAGACTCAGGTCTGAAACAAGGGGCAGGGGACTGGGGGACAGGGCTCTGGCCAGACTTCTGGCTACAGAGGTCACCGCAGACAGCCACGTGGGAGCTGTGTGCTGGGCCCAAGGCCTCCAGGACACTCAGTAAAAGTTAAAAGAGAAAAAAAAACAATAACTGAGCCTGCAGATTCTGGGGAGGGGGGTGTGACCTGGACAAGCTTGAGTCACTGCTTCCTGTCTGACCTGCCCCACCCGTGAGGTCCTTGGAGGAAGCATAGCACCGAGGGTGAGGGTGCCCTCTCTGCCAATGCTGGGGCACCCGGGAGGTGTGGGTGGCTGACCCAGGAGCCCCCAGCCCACCCCACTATCTCTGCTCTTTCTGGGGACATAGCTGGGGCTCTGGTCCCATACAGAGGGGTGGACTCAGTCAGGAGTGGGTTCCAAACAGATCAGCACCCTGCCCAGGGAGGGGCTTGGCCGGCTTCACTGGGGGGGGGTCCTTCACTGGAGAACACCCCCCAGCCCCCCGCAGAGTGCTGGGGAGCGGGGCCCAGAAAGCAGGTGAGGCTGGGACTTGGCCAGCGGGGAGGGCAGCTTCCGGGAGGGGGCAGAGCCAGCCAAGTCTTGGCCCAGGGCCTGGGGGGCTGGCCTGCCCGGGGACAACTGGGGGTCAGCAGAAGCGACTGTGGTGACCCTGTGACTGCCACCTCCACCTCCAGGATTTCCATCTTAACAAACCCCCCCCAAATATATATATATATATATATATATATATATTTGAAAGGAAAAGGGAGGAGAAAAAAAAGAGGAGGGGAAGGTAGCAGAGAGAGTAAACCCGGGACAGCACCCAGGGAGAGACAGCACTGGACACACAGCAGCATGAGAAGAAGGGGCCAGCAGAGGACAGGGCGACGGGGACAAGGGTGGCAGGGGAGGGACGGGACGGGTGGCAGGGGACACAGGCGTGCACTATGGCAGGCCAACTGCTTTAACAAAAACAAAACAAAAAAACAAATTTTGAGGGGTTTTTTTTTCCCTTTTAAATTAACCCTTTTCAGTCCCTGTGCCAACCTAGAAAACATGCCAGCCCCCTGCGGATTAGCTGGGGGTGGGGGGCAGAGTGGGAGGCACGGGGGGCACGGGAGGGGGGCACGGGGGGGAAGGGGGAGTCCTCGTCAAGTGAGGGCGGCCACGAAGGTCCCGAATCGGTTGGAGATGTCAGAGTGCAGGGAGCGCCAGGCAGGCACGGAGGAGCGGGCCTTGCCCTCACCCACGTCGTCAGTGCAGTGGACGGACAGGCACTGCAGGTGGCCGCCGGGCTGGGCCGCGGGTGCCTTGCTGGGCGGGAGCTCGAGGGCTGCGGGAGAGAAGAGAGAGAGAGAGAGAGAGGAAGTCAGCAGGGCAGGGTGGCATGGGAAGCCAGGACGGCCAGACTCGGGGTCCTCCACCTCCACCCAGGGTCACCAGGGAGTTGGGGGGGGGTTCCCGGGTGTGGGGAACCTGTGGGGGGTGGTGGATGTAAGAATCATTGAGGAGGAAGAGTGCCCAGTCAAGAGCACAGTCCACTCACAGGTCGCCCTCAATAAGGATCTCATTTTCTTTTCTTTTTTATTTCGTAAATATTTTATATTTATTTATTTTCCCTTTTGTTGCCCTTATTGTTTTATTGTTGTAGTTATTATTGTTGTTCTTGATGTAACTGTTGTTGGACAAGACAGAGAGACATGGAGAAAGGAGGGGAGACAGAGAGGGGAGAGAAAGACAGACACCTGCAGACCTGCTTCACCGCCTGTGAAGCGACTCCCCTGCAGGTGGGGAGCCGGGGGCTCGAACCAGGATCCTTCCACCGGTCCTTGCGCTTTGTGCCACGTGCACTTAACCTGCTGCGCTACTGCCCGACTCCCCCATAAATATTTTTTAAAATATTTTATTTATTTTAATGAGAGACAGAGAGAAAAATACAGAGAGCCCAGAGCCCTGCTCAGCTCTGGCTGATGGTGGTGCTGGGGATTGAACTTGGGACCTCAGAGCCTCAGGCAGGAGTGTTTTTGCAGAACCACTATGCTGTCTATTGCAAGCCCTATTGTTACTGTTATTACCGTTATTATCATTTTTCCTCAGAGCCCTGCTCCACTCTGGCTGATGGTGGTGCTGGGGATTGAACCTGGGATCTCAGAGCCTCAGACATGAAAGTCTTTTTACAGAACCATGATGCTGTCTCCTCAGCCTCAAGATGAATGGAACCTTTCTATTATTATTATTATTATTGCTGTTGTTGCTTTTAAAATATAGCTGGAGCTCTGTGTTGGCACCACCATTCCTGGTAGCTACTTTTTTCATTTTTTTTTTCCTTCTGTTTTATTTGACAGGAAAGAGAAATTGAGAGGGGAGGGGAAGACAGACATCTGCAGACCTGCCTCACTGCTCGTGAAGTATCCCGTATCCCCCTGCAGGTGGGGAGCGGGGACTCGAACCCGGCTCCTCACACATGCGCTTAACCAGGTGCGCTGCACCATTCAGCCCTCCAAAGATGGACATTTTCCAAAGGCCCAGTTGGGGTTGAGAACTTCTGAACACAGAGTGGAAGTGTTCAGAGTAGGAAAGCAGAGCGTGGGGCGGCCCCAGCAGTCACAACTCCTCCGGGAAGAAGTGTGGATAGAAAGCCCTCCTTCCCACACCCCCAGTGACAATGGCACACAGCCGCGACAGAGCTCCAGGAACGCCAGGTCCACGGCAGCCAGGGCAGGGGCTGGGGAGGCACGGGGCCTGACAACCATTCATAGTCGTGGCTCCGTGTCCCAACCACTGCCCCTTTCCGGAGGCTGGCGGCTCAGAAAGGACAAAGGACCCTCTGGTCACACAGCCAGGAAGTGTCCCACAGGAGGACAGGCTACTATTTTTCTATTTTTTTTAAAGACTTTCTTTTTCTTTTATTTATTTTCCCTTTTGTTGCCCTTGTCTTTTTTTTTTTTTTTAAGATTTTATTTATTTTATTAGTGAGAAAGATAGGAGGAGAGAGAGAAAGGGCCAGACATCACTCTGGTACATGTGCTGCCGGGGATTGAACTCAGGCCCTCATGCTTGAGAGTCTAGTTCCTTAACCACTGCGCCACCTCCCGGACCACTATTTTTCTATTTTTTACATGAGACATCACAGAACCCAGGGCCTTACACACACACACAACTGCTCCCTGGGTCAATTTTTAGTGGTGAAGCAGGTCTGCAGGTGGCTCTCTGTCTCTCCTCCAAGCTATTTCCACCTCTCCTCATTTCTCTCTGTCTCTATTCAAAATAAATAAAGATTTAAAAATGTATTTTTTTATTATCGTATTTGCAATTAAAGAGAGAGACAGCAGAGTCCTGCTCAGCTCTGGCTGATGGTGGTGATGCTGGAGACTGAACCTGGGACCTTAGAGGCTCAGGCACAGAACCAAGATGCTGTCTCCCCAGCCCACAGGGTCAACTTTTCATTATTTCAGAGAGAGAGAGAGAGAGACAGGAGAGATCCCCACAGCACAGTGCCACCACCCATGCTGCTCCCATGTGGCCCCAGGGCTCAAGCCCAGGGCTTCCCAGGAGGTGGGCATCCCATCAGGGGACCCCACGCAGAAATTCCCGACTCAGAAGCCCAGATGCCCAAGGCCGTGGCTTCCGGGCCCCTCCCGGGGTCTTTTGTTGTTGTCGTTGTTGTGTGTCGGGGCTCCCAGGGGTTGAGCCACAGTGGAGACGGGGTGGCAGGCTAGAACTGACTAACCGGGTTTGGGGTCTCTACCTGGAGCCCCAGAGGACCCCCCCAACACACACACAGACTCGGGGCCCTGCACCCCATCAGACACTGGGGTCCCCATCCCCAAGGAATCAGGTCCCTCAGGGAACCCGAGACAGTGTCACATATTGAGGTCATGGATGGAGGAGGGCTGCTCAGAGTTACAAGAGGACCACGGCAGCCCCCACTCCCATCCAGTGATCTTGTGGCAAATATTACAAGATCTGAAGCCAGACTGGGGGGAGGGGTCCTCTCCAGGTACCCCTTTCTGTCTTTACCCCAGGCTGCATCCCCAAGGTGACACCAGCCTGGAAACAGGAGTCTGGGGAGCTGGGCAGATGCCACTTTTTGGGGGGGGCATCTTAGCATTGACTGTGGGAGGGGGGTCGCAGGTCCAGACACGCCACAATCCCCCACTGTACGGCTGGGGTGAATCCCACTCGCTCTCTGAGCCTGGCTCCTCCCTGGCCCAGTCAGAGTGTTTCCATCCCCCTGGGGACGGGACGCAGAGGGGTCTCTGAGGGGAACCCTGTAGAGAACCCCAAGGTCCCCATCCCCACCCCAGCACCTGGCCAGATGGACCACGGTCCTGCCCTGAAAACCAAGGTCCTTCCCCCACTTCACGGAAGGGGAAACTGAGGTTCCGAGCCCAACCTTTGCTTTCAAAGCCAGTTAGGGAAGGTGGTGTGGGGTGCTCTTAGCGCCAGGAGACACCGCAGGGAGCTAGAGACATCAGACAGGGGGTCCCCCCGCTGGGCTGGCCCTGGATTCCGGCAATGGGGTGACCCCTCCTCACAATTCTGCTCCTGAGACAGACCTGCCTTGCTCCCAGAGACTCCCCATAACTGGGACACCCCAGAAGAAACGGTCCCAAACACTACGAGGCCTTGCAGGGGCTGTGTGGGGGTACCCATCCTGTGGACAGAGCCCCAGAAACGCCAGCCTGGCTATGTGTCTGGGCCCCTGTGTGGAGAAGGGGGCTGGCACTTCCGAGGTAGGACCCCGAAGCTGCCTCATTGTCAGGGGCCTAAGAGCATCCTGGGGCCACTGCAGAGGGGGCACCCCCAGCTTAGAGAGGGATGCACGGCCTGGTGTGGGAGCTGGGACTTGCCCCCTCCACATGGGACCCCCGGGAGGTGTCTTTCAGGAAGAAATGACCCTTCAGTCCCCGACAAGCTGAGCGTGACCCAACTCATCCTGCTGCCAGCTTCATTCCAGCCAGGGAGATCCCCCACAACCCGCCAGCCCTCCGAGGCCAGGCCACCGTCCATCAATCAGACCCGTGATGCCCCTCAAGTCGGGGCCTGCCAGACCAGGAGACAGCCTGGGCCCCCCTCCCACGCCAGCCCCCAGCTCCCAGCCATTCCCTGCTCCCTTCCTGCCTGCTCTCAGGGTGCCCAGCAGGTGTTGGGGGGCTGGGTACTGACTGGGAGTAACACACAGGGTCACCAAGGGCCAGGAGGGTGCCAGCCCTCTCCTTTGTGGGTTTTTTTTTTTTAAAGACTTTTAAAAAAAATTTTATATTTATTTTTCCCTTTTTGTTGTCTTTTTTTGTTGTTGTTGTAGCTATTATTGATGTCCTCATTGTTGGATAGGACAGAGAGAAATGGAGAGAGGAGGGGGAAGACAGAGAGGAGGAGAGAAAGAGAGACACCTGCAGACCTGCTTCACCGCCTGTGAAGCGACTCCCGTGCAGGTGGGGAGCCGGGGGCTCGAACCGGGATCCTTATGCGGGTCCTTTTGTTTTGCGCCACCTGCGCTTAACCCGCTGCGCTACCGCCCGACTCCCCTCTTCATGGTTTTAAAGACTTATTTATTGGGAGTCGGGCGGTAGCGCAGCGGGTTAAGCGCAGGAGGCGCAAACTGCAAGGACTGGCGTAAAAATCCCGGTTCGAGCCCCCGGCTCCCCACCTGCAGGGGATAGGACAGAGAGAAATGGAGAGAGGAGGAGAAGACAGAGATGGGGAGAGAAAGACAGACACCTGCAGACCTGCTTCACCGCCTATGACACACCCCCTCCCCCCGCAGGTGGAGAGCCGGGGGTTCAAACCGGGATCCTGATGCCGGTCCATGGACTTTGCACCACCTGCGCTTAACCAGCTGCACTACCGCCTGGCCCCCTTGCCCAAGTTATTTTTAACAAAGGTTTACAAATAAATAAATACAAATAAATAAAGGCTACATACAGAAGAGCCTCATGGGCCCAGGACACAGCACACCCGACTCCCCAAAGGGGGAGCATTGGGGTTCTCCCCTACTACACGGCACCTGAGGGGGGGATGGATCCTGGGTGAGGGCTGGGGGTCCCCAGGCTGGAGTCCAGCAGCCCCCCACACCCATCCTCCACCCCCACCCCCCCACCACCGCAGGCTCTCCAAGCAAGGCTGAACCACTGCCGTCAGTCCAGGCTCGGAGGCCAGGCAAAGAGAACCCCTCCAACTCCACCCACTCCCCCAGTGGCTGCCACAGCCCCTCCTGCTCTCTGCCCCCTGAGGACCTCTCCCTGGATTCCCAGAGAGCAGGCGACTCTCCTGTTTAAACCTCCCATGGCTCCCCAGTGCCCCGGACACCAAGGGCCCCGCAGCCTCCATCCCTCCTAGAGACCCAGCTTCCCACCCACTGCCCCAGCTCCTGAGCTGAGGAGAAGCAGGAAGCGGAAGATGGTTGCTGTGCAGACAACAGGCATAAAAATAATAATAAAAATCGAGATGGAGGGGGAGATGGCGGGGGAGATGGCTCAGGGACAGGGAGGAATGTGAGAGGTTCAGGGGTGTGAGAGACAGACATTCTCCCCCCCTCCCCAGCATGGGGAGGGGACTCGTTACAGCAATAAAAAAAAAATCTCTCTCAGAAATAAACAAATAAGGGCCAGGCGGTGGCACACCAGTGAGCTCCCAAGGCACCATGCATGAGGACTCGGGTTCAAGCCCCATGGTCTCCACCTGCAGATGAAGCTTCTCAAGCAGGGCTGATGGTGTCTCTCTCCCTCTCTTTCTCTCATCTCTTTATTTCTCTGTCTCTACCCAATAAACAAATAGAGTGGTTTCAGAAAATTAAAAAAAAAAAAAAGGAGAGGAGAAGAAAATAAATAAAAAGAAAAGAATGTACAGACAAGAAAAATAAAACAATAAGCCAGGTCAGGACATGGCCTGAGAAGTTAAGAGGAGCAAGGGAGACAGAGAAGGGGGGGGCAGGCAGTGCTGCACAATGACCAGGCACAAGGACCTGGGTTTGAGTCCCCGCTTCCCACCTGCAGGGGGGACACTATGCCAGCAGTGAATCAGGTCTTCAGGTGTCTCTCTCTCTGTCTCTCTATCTCCCCCTCCTCTCTCAATTTATCCAATAAAAATTAAATTAGGGGAAGTCGGGTGGTAGTGCAGCAGGTTAAGCGCAGGGGATGCAAAGCGCAAGGACAGGCGTAAGGATCCAGGTTCGAGCCCCCGGCTCCCCACCTGCAGGGGAGTCACTTCACAGGTGGTGAAGCAGGTCTGCAGGTGTCTGTCTTTCTCTCCCCCTCTCTGTCTTCCCCTCCTCTCTCCATTTCTCTCTGTCCTATCCAACAACGACGACATCAGTAACAACAATAACTACAACAACAATAAAAAACAACAAGGGCAACAAAAGGGAAAATAAATAAAATATATTTTTAAAAAAGAAAAAAATAAATAAATAAAAAAGGAAAAAGTGACCTGCAAATAGTGGTGGGCACAGAACCCTAGCAATCAACCTGGTGGCCATAAAAAGACAAACAAACAAAAAATGAAATGCATAAGAGAGAAAGAGAGAGTGAGAGAGAGACACCCACACAGCCCTGCTTCATAGCTCATGAAGCTTCCCCCTTGCAGGTCAGGACTGGGGGCTTGAACTCGGGTCCTTGTGTACTCAACCAGGTGTGTTGTCGGGAAATTGTGAGGATGTGGTAGAGCCCGGCAGGGCCTGACCAGAGGAGTGAATCTATCCTGTCAGTCTTTCTCTCTACTGAGAGGCAGACCAAGGAAAGACAGGAGTAACCCCAAAGGTTTGCCCCAGCTTATCAGACTCCCTGCCTCACAAAGCACCTGCATTCCTGATACTATGGCCATTAGATAAAAAGAAAGGGGGAAATGTCGGAAAATTGTGAGGATGTGGTTGAGCTCGGCAAGGCTCACAAAGTACCCTGTATTCCTGATACTATGGCCTATCTACATAATCATTGTTTTGCCTGAAAGATCCCCACCCACTCCATTCCTTTGATCTATCTTCTTTCTACCCTCAAGACCCTCCCTGCCTGCAGGGTAGTGTTAATCCTACCAGTTAAAACCCTCGCAACAGTTGCTAAGGAAGTTCCTACCTTCCCAGCCCCCTTTTGCCTTTCTCCGCCCCTTTCCTAGCCATTTCCGTTTCCAACTTGCCACTTCCGGGGCTGCCCTTTAAACGCCTGGGCTCTCTGATCAATAGAGATTTGCATTGTCTTACCACCACGTGTCTGTTGCTGAGTCATCTCCCTCGAGCCGCTGAGTGAGTAGCAACCCAGGCTGGCTCCGGTCACGTTCTCTCCAACCCAGAGAGCACGCGCCCAGGAAGAGGCACCCCCCACGCTAGCCCGGCAGTGTGTCACCGCCCGACCCACTCACACACACCCTTTATCACTTAGACTTTTAAAAACTGGGCTGGGGACTTGGCTCAGTGGACAGAACACAGGGCTGTCTGCTTGAGGCCCCGGGTTCGACACCAGACCCCAGCAGAGCTCCCGTCTCACTCCCTCTCATAACCAAACAGATGCCAAGAGGAAACACTACAGCCCACTTAAACGAGGCCCAGCCATGGGGCGGGGGCTTCCCTAGGACCCTGGGAAGCTTCTTGGTCCCTGCTGGGCCAGCTACTACAAGGGAACAGCCCCTCTGGGCTGTCGAGGGAGCCCCCTGGCCCTGAAGGCCAGTCCCCAGTCGCAGGGCACACTCCCCACTGCCCCTGCCAGGCCTCATCAGGGATGTCTCCCCCAAAGTAGAAGCAACCCCCCATGCTTGACACTGAAACTGTACCCCAGTCAGGCCTCCCCCCATGGGAGAGAGGACCATTAGTCCAATGCTCCCCCATGGAAGAAAGTGACCCCCTCAAGGTCAGGACAAGAACCTCATCCCAGCACCAGCCTGCCTCCTCCCACTCTCCACAGCCCCCCATGAAGTTGAGGGGGGGTAGGCTGGCAGTCCCCAGGGCAGAGGCTTGGATGGCGAGGGAGGAAGCTGCCATGCCCATTATGGTGCCTACTCACTGACCACCAGCCCGGCCTTCAAGCCCACGGCCACCCTAGCAGCAACACCAGCAACCCCTCTTCCAAGGACGAGTGTGGGAGGGGCTCCAGGGAGACCCCAGGGCCACGGAGGACACAGACACAGAAGTGCTGGTCACAGTCCAGCAGGACTCGGGCCCTGGCCCCTCCACCCCAACACCCCAAGACTGGACGCAGGCCCACCTTCCTTAGTCACCAGGCCACTGCAATGCAGGTTTGGAGACCATCCAGAGGAGGGAGAGGAAACTGTCTCACACACTTCACCCCCACCCGAAGACACCAGAAGATAGCTGGGCCGGGAGGGAGTGACCTCAGCCGGGGACTCAGTGGGGTGGGTGGGGCCAGAGCTGTCACCCATCCTCCCCTGCTTGTCCCTAGCCCTGTGACCCTGAACAAGGAACTTCTCTGGACTCTGTCCCCCCACCACCGAGCCCTTCTCTGTAGAGAAAACTTGCCCAAGAGTAACAGTAAGGAATATTTAATAGTCTCAGGGATAATTATAGGAAATTAATTCAGCTTCTACCTGGAAAAAATGTTTCTATCCGCCTTTGGGGGAGCCGAAAGAGGGAATGAGAAAGAGAGCTGGGGGAGGGGAGGGGTGTCAGGCAGTGATGGGCCTGACAAGACTGCGGGGAGGGATGGGGGGTGGGCAAAGTCGCAGGGTGAAGTGACCCAGTCAATACCCAGCCAGCACTCGGTGAGCCCCAGACACTAACTGGAGCAGAGTGTACATGGCGGCCCCTCCCTCCGCACACTCCCGCTGGGGGTCAGCTGAGACAGCCCCCACCCCACGGATGCAGTGAGAGCAGAAGCCCTGACAGCACGGCCTCAACAGGCCGGCTCAGAATCCCAAGATGGGGGACGTGGGCTAAGGAACCAGAAAGTGTCCCTGAGGCTTTGAACCATCACAAGATGAAGCAGACAGATGCTCGGCCTACTGTTTGGTGCTGTCACGTCTCCAATGTCATTGTCACCACTTTCATCAAACCACTATCAATACACCATCATCATCATCATCATGACCACCATCGTGATCATCATCACCATCACCACCACCATCACCACCACCAGCAGCACCACCACCATCACCACCATCACAATCACCACCATCACCATCACCACCATCACCACCGTAATCATCACCACCACCACCACCATCATCACTACCACCACCATCACCACGACCATCACCATCACCACCACCATCACCATCACCACCACCATCACCACCACCATCATCACCACCATCACCATCACCATCACCACCACCACAATCACCACCACCACCACAATCACCACCACCATCACCATCACCACCACCACCACCACCATCACCTAGACAGGGGCCCCTGCCTCTGCAGAGCCCACTTGGAAGCTGGAGACACAAGGGGGGACCCAGGGAAGAATCTTGGGGAGACCCAGCCTCCCAAGGAGGCCACTACACACCCCCCCTCCCGCCCAACAGGCCCCTCTCCCACAGACTCCAGCTCCAGCCTGGCCCTCTCGAGCCCCTGGTGGGGAGCCAAGAAGAAAAGGGGGCCCTGGCAGCCAGCCTGAGGGGTCTGGGGCTGCTGGGGAGGCCGGCAGAGGGCCATTCAGCCGTGTGGGGCTGAGTTCATTGTACCCCATCAGAATATTAAGCAGTTCCTCCAGCAGAGCTGGCAGGACAGGGGAGGCCCCGGGAGGGGGGACTCAAAGACCCTCCCAGGCTAGCTCAGGAGAGGTTGTCACGGAGACCAAGGCCTGAGCACGTGGCCCTGCGTGGGAGGGGACCCCTCGAGCCCCCCTCAGGGAAGAGGAAACTGAGGTAGTGGAGGCCACAGACCATGAGTGTCACCTCTGCCAAGTGTAGGGGAACCCCCCCCTACTCTGACCAATCAGGGGCCCTGGGCAGACCCTGTGCCACGTGCAAACCCCATCCAGGTGGGGGGTTCCTGGAACCTGCACCCCAGTTTCCCCATTCCAGATGTGGAAACTCAGGCCCAGCCAGAGGAGGGCTGGAGGGATGAGCCTGACTGACCCCTTCCCCTGCAGACTCATGTCCACATTCAGCCACGCCGACAGGGCACTCATTTCCCTGGCACCAAAGCACAGAGAGGGGAGTGGATGAACCCAGAGACGCACAGCCGGGGTGACAGGACTACCCAGGCAGAGCTGCCCCCACTCCCAGGGAGCCCTCAGGCCCTGCCCCTGCTCAGAGCTGCTGGGTCCCCCTTGGGAGAGGACCATTAGCCCACAGGGCCATCCGTCACTCCCACAGGGCTGTCTGTCTGAGGGGTGCAGTCCTGGTAGAACCCAGGTGGCCGAGGATGGGCAGGTGGGAACAGGACAGGTGCAGCTGGCCCCCTCTCAACGTGTAAAGTGGGTCCCCGGAACGAGCTGCCTCAGGAGCTGTGAATAAGCCAGACCCCCATGCCTGCCCCCACAGAGAGAAGCCCAAATCCAGTCCCGGAGCCAGCCCTCTCCTCCCAGCGGGCCCCCAGGGGTGCTCTGGAAGGCAGGGGACAGGCAGGGCTGGAAAAGCACTTCACCCAGGAGTCTCAGTTTACGCATCTGCGAGTCTGGATATCACCGGGGAGGCAGCCGGTGGGAGGGTCGGCCTGAGCGTCTGACCCCACATCCAAGTGACCCAGGGGTTGCAGGGTGTTAGCTGCCGCAAAGCACAAGGACTGGCGTAAGGATCCCAGTTCGAGCCCCCGGCTCCCCACCTGCAGGGGAGTCGCTTCCCAGGCGGTGAAGCAAGTCTGCAGGTGTCTGTCTTTCTCCCCCTCTCTGTCTTCCCCTCCTCTCTCCATTTCTCTCTGTCCTGTCCAACAACAATGACAACAATAATAACTACAATAATAAAATAACTAGGGCAACAAAAGGGAATAAATCAATAAATAAAGATAAAGATAAAAGACCCCAAGCCATAGGCCTAGCCAGGCAGCAAGGGGTTAAGCTGGTTAGAGTCCCCCCACCCCACCCTGCTCCTTGACCCCTGGCATTTAAAAAAGGGAAGCAAAAAAAAAAAAAAACATCCCCACAAACAGGCTGGGTGGAGGGGCATGGAAGAAAGAGAGCTGCAGGCTTCCTTTTGCAGAGTTCAGCCCACTCCCCCAAAATAAAAAAGATAACAATATTTTTTTTCGTTGTTGTTTTAAAGAAAGACCCAGAAGGGAGGAGAATAAAGAGGTGGCAGACACGTTCTCGGGACTCACTGCTGCCTTGTTGATTCATTAACCCTGGCAGGGCCTGGCTCCCAGCCGAGCGAGGTGGGGGGGCAGCAGAGAAGGGGGGGGTTTCTCTGGGGAGCTTGGCTCAGAGTTTGGGGGTGGGGGGACTGAGATCCCTGGAGGAGAAACACTGCAGTCAGAGCTCAGGAAGGTAAAGAATTCGGCCAGAGACTTGGGCCAAAGACAGGGAACCTCACAAGGCCCCAGGGCTGGCCTTGAACCCAGAGCCTAAGGTCCTTCTCACATGCTCGCTCTGCCTCCCTCTCTTGAAACTGCTGGTCTGACTCCCTGATTCCAGAGACCCCAGTGCCAGCCCCTGTCCCCCTTGAGGCTGGCATCTCAGAATATAAATTGGAAGTGCATGCACACGTACACACACACACACACACACACACACACACACACCACATACCAGACAAAGTGGCTGCAGGCTGGGTCACCCGGGGTTAAGAACGGTTTCTGTTTGGGGCAGAGGGACTGGCCAGGATGACTGTTCCAGCAATTAAGGGGAGACAGGAGAGAGGGCTCACACCTGGGGAACCACAGCTGGAGATGTTTTCCTGAAGCGTTCTGGCGGACTCAGGAGGGGTCACACCCAGATGGAGGCCCGCACAGCCTGGGGGAGCTCCAGGGATAGTGGGCGGTGTTGTGGTGTCACTCTCTCTGTCTCTTCTCTGTCTCTGTCTCACAAGAAGGAAGAGTTGGGAACTAAGAGGCCAGGAGGTGCTGCACCCAGTACTAAGCACAGGGACCAAGGTTCGAGCACCCAGCTCCCCACCCGCGAGGGTGGGGGGGGGACACTGCACGAGCGGTGAAACAGGTCTCTGTCTCTCTCCCTCTCTGTATCCCCCTCCTCTCTCAATTTCTCTTTCTCCTATCCAGTAAAATGGGGGAAATGGCCGCCAGGAGCAGTGGATTCGTAATGCCGGCACCGAGCCCCAGCGATAATCCTGGAGGAAGGAAAAGAAAAAGAAAAAAAAAAACTGAAAGCTGAACCGATCTCCTGAAATGATCGTTCACACGACACGTTACAGAACCAACCTACATGTCCACTGAGCAACGACTGGGTGATGAGACCTTGGGGCAGATAGTCCAGGGACTACTACTCAGCCATTAAGAAGGCAGCACTCGGGAGTCCGGCGGTGGCGCAGCGGGTTAAGCGCACGTGGCGCAAAGCGCAGGGACCGGCGTAAGGATCCTGGTCCGAGCCCCCGGCTCCCCACCTGCAGGGGAGTCGCTTCCCAGGCGGTGAAGCAGGTCTGCAGGTGTCTGTCTTTCTCTCCCCCTCTCTGTCTTCCCCTCCTCTCTCCATTTCTCTCTGTCCTATCCAACAACAACAACAGCAATAACAACAACAACAATGATAAACAACAAAGGCAACAAAAGGGAAAAATTAAAAATAAAAATATTTAAAAAATAAATTAAAAACAAAGTTGGGCCACTCAGAGGTGAGGTCAGAAGAGGCTGCAGGGGCCCGCTCCCCACACGCCCTCTTCCCGGCTGGGCTGAGCCAGCGCCACGGCACAAGTGGGAGCTGTCACTCAGAGCCCGCGGCCAGGAGGGCGTCCAGCCACACGCACCACAGGAGGGCATGGGGAGCTCGGGATGGAAGGGCCCCAACCCCAGTGGAGGCAGGACCACCCAGCCCGGGTTCCGGGAAATGCACTATTTTACCCTAAGATTCCCGCTCTCGCCTTGGAGGGACAGAAAGGGAAAGTGAGGCCGAGGTGCTGGGGGACGCAGAGAGGGGGCAGTGGGGCAGGACACGGCATGCCAACGTCCAGGCCTGTGTCCCCTCCCTCGGTCTCAGGGGGGTGAGGGGCCTGAGAGCAGACCGAGATAGCCCCCTGCCCTGACCAAGCACCGCTCTTCCCGGTAGCGGAGTGCCTGCTACCACTGGTGGAGGGGCCTCTGGGAAGCAGAAGCCTGCACCCTGCACCCCCGCACCCCTGCACCCTACACCCCCGCACCCTGCACCCCCGCACCCCCGCACCCCCGCACCTCGCACCCCTGCACCCCCGCACCCTGCACCCCCGCACCCCTGCACCCCCACCCTGGTATGGGGCTCTGAGTCACTCCAGCTGGGCAGCCTGAGCCAACCACCCCCACCCCAGCCTTGGGGACTGGGGCTGCTGTCACCCTCAGGGAAGGCGACTCCAGGCCACAGCCCCTTCCTGTCCCAGTGGCCTCCTCCAACAGAACAATGGCTGGGAAAGACAGTAAGCACAGGCCTCCAGGCTGGGACAGACATCCCACCCCCAGCACACACCATACACACACCACACACACACACAGAGACACACACACACACAGACACCACACACATACACACCACACAGACACCACACACACAGACACACACATACTCACACCACACAGACACCACACACACAGGCACACACATACTCACACCACACAGACACCACACACACAGACACACACATACTCACACCACACAGACACACACACACACCACAGACACACACACCAGACACACACACACCACAGACACACACACCAGACACACACAGACACACACACCACACACATACACCACACACACCACTCACTCACACACCACATACACACAGAGACACACACACCACACACACACACACACCACACATACCACACACACACAGACACACACTCACTCACACACACACCACATACACAGAGACACACACACCACACACACACCACACATACCACACACACACAGACACACACTCACTCACTCACACACCACACACACCACACACACAGACACACACACACCACACACACACACACAGAGACACACACTCACTCACACACACACACACCAGACACACACAGACACATACCACACAAATACACCACACAGACACACACACACACTCACACACACTGTCCTGCGGCGGGGGACAGCCCTGCCTGGACCCACAGCCGGGCACTGCTCAGCCACCTCTGGTAACTTCTCTGTCCCTGGGGCTCTGCCAGGGTGTCCCTCCCCATGTCTCTGGGGTCACATCACTGGGAGGAGTGTGACTCTGTCCGGCTTGCAGCTGAGGCCCAGGAGGACAACAGGAGCCTGGGGCCCCGGCCCTTCCTCCAGCGAGGAGATGCGAGGAGATGCCGGTGTAGGGGCCCCGGCCACGTCCCCCCACCGCCCCAGTCTCGCCGCCCAGAGCCACCTCTCAGGCTGGCTGGTCCCCGGCCCGTTTCAGAACGTCCTTCCGGAGTCAGGAAAGGGGGTTGCAGCAGGGGGCTCAGGGCCGCAAGGCCGTTTCCCACACCCCTGAGCTGAGGCGGAATCCCCCCACCCCCAGCCGGCTCCTTCTCCCCCTCCCCCTTCAGTGAAGGGGCCTCCTGCCGGCCCCCACACGGGAAGCTGTGAAGGCCTTTGTCTCTGGGTGCACACAGGGTGTTTGATGAGCAACTACTGTGTCTGCGGAATGAGTAAGTGCGCCAGGAGTCCTCCAATCAGACCCTGCGACGGGTCACCTATATTATTATTATTATTATTGATAAATATTTATTCCCTTTTGTTGCCCCTGTTGTTATATTGTTGGACTTATTATTACTGTCATTGTTGTTGGATAGGACAGAGAGAAATGGAGAGAGGAGGGGAAGACAGAGAGGGGGGAGAGAAAGACAGACACCTGCAGACCTGCTTCACCGCCTGTGAAGCGACTCCCCTGCAGGTGGGGACCCGGGGGCTCAAACTAGGATCCTTATGCTGGTCCTTGTGCTTTGCACCACGTGCGCTTAACCCGCTGCACTACCGCCGGACTCATTATTATTATTATTATTATTATTATTATTATTATTATTATTATCAACTCACTGATCTAACGAGAGAAGAGAAAGGAGAACACAAGCGTCACTCTGGAGTCTGTGATCCTGGAAGCCAAGCCGTGGGGCGGGGGGGGGGCGGCACACGAGTGCAAGTCCTGCGCTCCACCACCGTGCTACGTCCTGGGCCAGCCCCTCTTGCTGGGGTGTGGGTGGCCCAGAGCACCTGAGCAGCACCCCTGGCCCCTGAGGCGCTGAGAGCCCGCCCTGGGTTCCCCTGCTCTGAGACTGTGCGTCTATCACAGGGCCTTGACAGCCCAAGTCACATAGGAGCTCCCGAGGGCGGGACAGGCAGTGGCGGCGAGGCCCCACAGGAAACAGCTGCACACAGTTGGTGATCGGCAGAAGCACAACATCCCCAGGTGAGGTGTGTGCCCTGCCCCAGGGATGACATAGGCTGGAGCCCCAGCACCACCTGGGAGTACCACAACTGCACTGGGGAAGCTCTGGGGCTATGGTGTTGCTCCCGTAACCTCTGTCTCTGTCCTTGTCTAGGTGTGTGTCTCTCTCTCTTAAAGGGAAATTTTTTTTTTTTAAAGAGGAGTCCAGGAATGTAAAAAAAAGCAATCCATAAGCAAACAGAGGAATCAAAGCTCATCAGGGAACACGGTGCTCCCTCTGCCTTAGACTGTTCTGTGAGCATCAGTGCATCTCTGTCCCCAAAAACTCACTGCTCCTCCAGCCCAGTGGGGCAGGAAGCACGGTGAACCCTCTCACCAGCGAGGAGGGAGAGGCAGAGAGGAGCAGTGAGCAGGGCTGCACAGCCAGGAAGCGGGCTATGGAGAAAAAGCTTGGGCCGTCCAGCTCCGGAGACATCCATCTCACCCCTGCCATCCCATCTCGTACCCACCTGGTCTCTCTCAACACGAGGTGAGAGCCCTGCTGCTGGGGGTGTGCCAGGGGGCAGGAAGGGGCAGTGAGGGAAAGGCCCTGGGGTCCTGCCAGGCCCCATCCTCCCTGGGTGGCTGGGCTGTGACCTGGGCTGAGTCCCCCACCCTTCCTGAGCCTTGGCTCTCCCAGCTGGAGAAATATTCCAAATTAGGGGCACAAAAACCAAAGTGGGTTCCCGCTAGAACACTTGAACGGTCGCCAGAGCGGGTAAGCTGTCCCCCTGCCTGCAGAAACCCCAACAGCCATCTGTCCAGACATCCCAGGTGCCCTGTGTCCACTCACAGACACGCCGGCGGGAAGAGGCGTCAGCCAGAGTCCTCAAAGAGCTTCCATGGCCCGCGGCCGACAGTGGGCGGCGTGAGGCCAGCTCCCAGGAGTTCCAAATGCCGGCTCCTCCCCACACGGCTGCCTGGATCCTGGTGGGGGCAGCCTGGGGTCTGTAAGCATCCTATTCTACAGCTGGCATCAAACAGGGAGGCAGCAGGAGGCCAGGGCAGCAGAGGTGCAATGGCAAGTGCATGATGGGAAATTCCCCTGGACAAGTGATGGGGACCCTCTTCCCAGTTCGGGCCCGGGCCATGTTCAAACAGCTGGGTCTCAGGACCCACTAGGCGACTTGCTGAAGCCACCCAGAGCCACCCACCCACCCCCAAAGCCCAGCCAGGAAGGAAGCTGAACTCGGGTGGCCCCATCAGCCTTAGCGTGGAGCTGGGTCTCACTGAAGTCATAGACACTTAACCTCCTCTCCACTCCCAGAGCAGAGAGTACTCCTAGCACTTCAGGAGCCGTGACCACAGAGCAGGGAGAACCCCCACCTCCAGCACCACCACCAACACACACACACACACACACACACTCACACACACACTCACACTCCCCCACCCCCAAAAAAAACAGGGACGGAGGACTTTGCAGGTTCCAAAATAGATCCATTTTCGTCTAAAGTTTCAAAATGAAACATGCTCCTATTTGGGAGAAGAACTTCATTAGGGGAAATATAATATAAAAATACCCATTTAGAAAGAATGTGCTATTAATTCCTAGCACTCTGTGCAGAGGGGAAAATTGCATTTTTATCTAAATGGTTTTTCTGCATAAGCCATTTACAATGTTCTTTGCCTCTCTGTAATAGGCCCAGCTGCCGTTAGTACTGGTGTGGCCGGGCCGGGCCTCAAGTTCCCCCCCCCCACGCTAAATACGCAATGCCCCCCCATCCAGATCTATTCCAACGGGGAACTCAGCAAACAGCCCCCAGATTCCTTTTACTTCTTAAGGAAGAAATGAATATTGTTGGCGTGGGGAGGGGGGGTATGGGAATGGCGGGTTGACAGGGAGGAAGGGAAGATGGTGTCAGTTAAAAGCAAATGCAGCGCCCTTCAGCCAGCTGTAAAATTGCAGCCCAGCCTTGGCTGTGAGATTGCGACCATCTGACTGCGTGTGATGGGGGTGGGGGTGGGGTGGGGGGGCCGGTCTCTCTCTCTCTCACACACACACACACACACACACACACACACGTACGTTTCCATGAATCAAGCAAACAAGGAAAGGATGCTATTCAGGATGTGAAAACAGACTATTTTTAAACACTGAAGCAAACACGCAGAGCCCATCACACTGCCATTTCCCCCACTGAACCAAGTTTCTCTCACGTGAAAGAATCATCTAAAGAAAACTTCCAAGCACAGCGGCCCCCACACCCTCTCTAGGGAGAGCTCTCCCCTGCAGGGGAGGGGGGGGGCTGCCAGGCCTCATCCGCCATGTCCACGGGCCTGTCCCCCACCCACGCCATGGTGCCCAGCCGGCCGGCTCAGACAGCGTCAAAATGCATCACTTTTCTTTTTCTTTTTTTTTTTAAAGTTTTTCTTTCTTTTTTAAGTCTTTTAACTCGCTCTCCCTCTCTCCCTTGGATTCCCAAAATAACCACTTACTTAATACCAAATGTCGGGGAGCTGAATGAATCCATTAAGGAGATGCAGGGGCTGTGACAGGCACAGAGCTCGGGGCTCCTGGGAGCCCACTGCCGATGGCAGGGACCCTCATGCTGCCGGCGTCCACCCCGGCTGGCCCCCTGAGTGGCCCGCGCAGACCAAGCGCCAAAAAAATGTCCCCAAGATCGTTGGTACAGATACCCGACAGGTGTGCTCTCTTGGCGCCCCTCTCACAACCCCCCACCCCCGCGCCACCTCCCAGACAACCTTCTGGAAGATTCATCACTCCGGCAATTACCGAAAACGACTTGGGTTTTAAAGGTTAGATAAAGACCCTCTTCAAGCTGAAGGCCGGACCCCAATGCCCATTAGACTTTAACGGGCCCACATAAAAAAGAAATTGTATCCTCATCTCTGCTGGTAGGTATCTTTTTCCTCAGCACCTCAAGTGCGTGGCCCGCTGGCTGGGAGCCTGAAGTGCTGGACTGGGCAGGGTGAGGACGCAGAGGGGGGCCGATGGGTGAGGAATTCAGCAAATGGGGGGGGGCCCAAGGGACCCCTGGAACTATTTATTCTAAAACCGTTAGTCTCCGAACCTGTCTTAAAAAAAAAAAAAATCTAACTAAGAGTGGAATTTTAAACCAGCATCTGGAAGCAGAGATGGGAGGGCTGAGAGGGAGGCCAGGGAGTGCGTGTGGGGAGGGCACGGGGACCCCTCCTGGATTCTGGACTCAAGACTCAGCTGGAAGAGACCAAGCCGAGACGAAAGCACACTTTGCCTTCCTTCTTTGGAAATGAAGCCATGCCTTTCTCTAAAAGTTACACACACACACACACACACACACACACACACACACATACACACAGACACACACCATTTGTCAAGGAACAGAAGAGAAGGAACTCCAAAAAGGTTTAAGAGTCGTAAAGAGTTGCAGCTCTTCTCCAAGTCGGACCTCAGCTCTGGGCCCCTGGACAGTCAGGAACGGATCTGGAAGAATTTCTAGAGGCCCCGGGGGACCAAGGGGAGCCACGGAGCCAAGTCCCTTTGCCATCGCCAGCATCCAGGGAGGCTGCCTTTGCTTTTTGGTCCCTCCTCCTTGACAAGTGATGGTTCCAGCGGCCAAGGGACCCCTATTCTTGTCCCAGGCATGAGGTGGGAATGGTGGAGAGGAGAACATATTCACACTCACACACAGAGTGTTAATCCCAGCCTCAAAACTGCTCCGCACACCCTGGGCACCAAATTTATTTGTGAAACGCACAAATAAATTAATCCTGCCTCCCCCGCAGACCCAACAGGATCACAAATTTGGGCTTATAAATAAATAAATAAAAACAAAAAACTGGTTGCACAAAGTTCCCTAAACTACTTAGCACTGAGCGGAGCCAAAACTTTGTGTGAGCCTCTTCTTGAGTGGAGAAACAAACACACACACACACACACACACACACACACACACACACACACACACACACACACGGGCTTTTCGTATTTCTCCTTAAGATGGCTTGGGCATGCATGTGTGTGTGTGTGTGTGTGTGTGTCTCTGTGTGTGTCCGTGTGTCTGTTTGTGTGTATGTGTCCGTGTGTCTGTGTTTGTGTCTGTGTGTCTGTCTGTGTGTGTGTACTTGCACACACAGGGAACATGGCACTTGGCACCAGAGCTCTGTGCCCAGGCAATTCAAAAACAGTCACCACATAAGGATCATGAAATTGTTCCCGTTAACACACACACACACCAGAGTTGGGTCTGAGCCCCTCTGCCTCCCACATCAAACCACCACAGGGAGCCACAGTGCAGGGAGTGGAGACAGTCTGGGGGCGGGTGGAGGGGGCAGTGGAGGCCCCTGCTTTGAAGACATAAAGGGCTTCTCACGGCTGAGGGGGTCCCCCCAAAAAGGGGAGGAGAAGGAGAAGCTATGGGTCCTCCAGCCCCTTTTCACACTGTCTATCTCGACCGGGGGGTGGGGGGGGCACTCTTTCCTCGGGCCAAGACTGTCACTCCCTCTCATTCCTGTTCTGCCAATCATTTCTTCTTCTTCTTCTTCTTTTAAATGAGAAAGATAGGTAGATCCCTGCCTACCATACAGAAAGAAAAAGAAAAGAAACAAACAAAAGGGAAAATATAGAGACCATGCCGGACGCCTGCCTACCAGCTCTCTGGAGTGACCAAGGGAGAGGCAGCGGCAGAGCACAGGGCAGGCTGCCCGCTGACCCTAGGCCACACGCCAGAGCTGACAGCCCCTGCCTGTCCCCTCCCCCCTCTCCCTCATAGAAAGAAAGAAATACAATTTTAAACATAACAAGATTCTCCCTGAAGCCGCTCAGTGGGGCAACCACTTGATAGGGTCACGGGGGATGCGGAGGTCAGTCCTCCCTCCCTCTGACCCCCGCCGTCCCTCCTGGAGCATCTACTAGGCTCCATGCCAGTGCCGTGGCTGGCAGGAGTCTGGCCACAGGCTCCTCAGCGGTACCCGCCCTCCCAGCACCCGTCCACACCTCAGCAGCAGCCCCCCCATGCCCGCCTCAGCCACTAACCAAACAGAGACAATGATTGCTCCCAGGCCATAGTGGAGCCTAGGTGCCACTTTCTACCCCCACGCGTGGTCCTGTGGAAGGCCCGGGCAGAGCACGCAGCTGGGGCTCGAACCCCGTTCATCCCAGTACTGGACACAGGCCCCATCGACACTGCCCCCCAGCCCACTCGCAGATGCCCTCTGCTCCCAGGCCTCAAGCGTCTGGACTCACATGCTTACTCCCTCTGCTTTCCAGCTGAGAAGAGAGGAGGGTGTGGGAACCAGGCTGGGGGGTGGGGGCCAGGGCCCTCACCTCCTCAAGGACTTTGCAAAGCAGGGTCTCTGGGGGACGGGGGTGGGGGGCTGACTTCCCAGGGCACTTCCAAGCAGCCTGGCCTTCCCTGCAGGCTCAGCCGGGATTTCAAAGCCAACCGGGTCGCCCGCCCCTCCCTGGTCAGAGGGGGCCCCTCAGAAGCATTCTCTGGCTGGTGGTCGATGCCAATCACTCCACAATGCTTGTGTCCCAAGAGGCAGGCCAGGGGCCTCCCGGCTGCAGCAAAGAGACCCGTCTTTGTGACATGTCAGCCCGTTGTGGGTGCTGGCTGAGCAGGGACTTGGGCCCGAGTGTGTACGTCCACCTCTGTCACCAAGCCCCCGCAGGAGGCCACTGGGCGGGCCACAGCCCTTCCCGCGGGCAGCCGGGTCACCAAGGCCCGAGACCAAGTGGCTCCAGTTAACGTGTTTGAAAGCCAAGATTTGTTAGTTTTATATTTTTTTTATAGGAGCCCTACTCAGCTCTGGTTGACGGTGGTGTGGAGGGTTGAACCTGAGACCTCGGACCTCAGGCAGGAGAGTCTCTGCAAAACCGTGATGCCTTCTCCTCCAACATGTTTTAACCCAACTTTAAAACCACTGCCCAAACTCTCTCTAGACTTCGACACGTCTCAGAAAAAAAAAAAAAAAACGCTCCGAAACACTCAGAATGAACCGCGCCCACGGACACAGGGCTGCTGGAAGCGGGGCCAGAGGAGAAGTGAGTCCCCTAGTCACCTGTCATCCCTACGCATGACAACAGCTGCCTGTTGTCAGGGGCCACACGGGGTGGGGGGAGTCAAGACCTAGACCTGGATTCCTCCCAGGCATCTTCAAAACCCTCAATTTCCCCTCAGCCATCCTCAGAAGAGACCCAGAATTCACCTCTGAATTCACCTCAGACACACAGACGTGTGTCCCCGCACGCCATCAGCACAGCCGTCACAGGTGAGGTGGCCGGAGTATCCAGGAAGCAGAAGCTCACGGTGGCACGTTCCAGAAGTGACCCACAGCTTCCCCGCAGAGGCCAGCCCTGCGAGTGGTGGGGGCACAGGGTGCCCTGGACGCCACCCATAAAAACCGACTCCTCGGGACAGTGCCGGCTCACACTGGGATGCCGACTGAGGAGTCTCCACTCCACCCCCCTTTCTGAAGGAGGCAAGTCTACTCTGCCTGGAAGGTCCGCCTTCTGGGACACTTGGAGTCCAGCGTGTTCCCCAGAAAGCACTAAGAGCTGCGAACGGCTTGATTCAATTGTATTTATGTTTAAAAGGCTTTGGGGCCCTGGCAGGGCCTTCTAAATCATCCAAGATACGCACTCGGGCAGCTATAAAGTTTCTCTCTCTCTGTCTCTCTCTCTCTCTCTCTCACAGATTCCGAGATCCCACTTCAAGGGGAGGCACCAGTGATGAAAGCCCACCCATTCTCCCAGCCAAGAGGGGACGCTGACGTCCAGGGAACCCTCCACCCCACCCAGGGGACAAGTCTGAGAGCTGTCAGGAGCTCAAGGTACCCCTGCCTCCTTGGGCCCCAAATCCCCAGCCCCCTCCCCCCGCAAAAGACCGTCCCTGGCAATGACCATGTGGGGCAGACCGGCCGCTGGCTCCCCAAGTCCCAGAGGCCTCTGATTAGGATGCAGGTCAGCAAACCTCTGGGCCTATTGTCATCACGCCCCACGCAAGGACAGTGAGACTTGACTCTGCCTTTGGAGCAGCGAGTTGCCACGGCCAGAAGGGGTGTTTCTCACATACAACCCAGTGTCAGCAGCGGCCCAGGGGAGGCTGCGTGTGTCCGCGGCATTTGTCATCAGCGGACAGCAGAGAGTGACGAGGGCCACCTCTACCCCGAACTGCCCGCCCGCCCAGCAGGACGTGTCCGGCTCCCAGGCCCCTCTCTTCCTCCCAGGCCCGGATCCTGGGTTTCTCGCGCTTCCTGGGGGCCCCAGTGGCACTGAGCTGGGGGCTGCCGGCTGAGCTGTTGTGTGTCAGGACAGAGAGGGTCCCTCAAGGCCAAGACTGTGACTAATTCGCAAGCCCGGCATAGTCTCGGCCACGACGGGCAGCACGAGATGACAATGAAGGAGTTTCCAAAAACGAAAAGCAGCCCGCTTCCCACCGCCAGGAGGGGTGTGTGGGGGGGGAAGGGGGTGGGCACGGGGAGAGCTAGGGGGGCGATGGGCACAGCCTCAAGGATTCCTGATTTCCCTCCTGCCTAGAGGGTGGCAGGAGCAGAGCTGGGCCCAGAGGACACCTCCACACATGGACCCCGGCTCAGGGCATCGTGGGCCCGCTCCCGCGAGACTCAGGCCGCCCAGGGGGCCTAGAAAGACGTTCCCAACCCCCCATGCTCTATTTTTAGGGCCCTGCGCCTTCAGCCCATGACAGGAGCAGAAGCTGTCAGCTAAGGCCACTGAGATGGGAGGTTTAGTGTCTTCCAGACTCGAAAGCAGATTAAAAGTCAAGAGCAAGCCCAGTGGGCCAGGCGGGCAGAAGCACACAGCACTGTGCCTATGCAGATCTGTTCAGGCGGCAGGGAACTGGGTCCTGTCTGGGGGTCCTGCTCTCATCCCCTGGGGTCCCCCAGACCACATGCCCATGACAGCCCCACACTTTCAAACCACTGGCACTCAGATGGCCTCCTTGGGGTGCAGCGTGTTGGAGAAGGCTAGGAGACTCGAGCAGGTCCCCCCCCACGCTTCTCAATCACACACTCGTGTGTGTATCAACATCTCTGCCACGAGCCATCAAAACCCACATTCAGATCTGTCCACCCCGAGATGCACCTAAAAATAGACACGGTCTCCCCCCACCCCCAAACCAACACGTCGCTCAGCAAGTCAGAATCCTGACTGGAATCCGAATGGAGAGGCCAGGCCCGTCCACCCTGCAGACAGCAGGCTTCCAGGGAGGGATGAGGGGTGCGCCCAACGGCGGGGAGGGGGTGAAGGGAGAGATGGCACAGGCCTGAGCACCCTCCCCCCCACACACACACACTCCTGCTGGCATCAGGGCTGGCATTTTGCTGCTACAGTGAAAGCCGCCTGCTCTCACACGCTCCGACACCTGATCCTGTTACAACCTTTCTAACCTCTGAAATTAGCCAAACAGAGGTAAATACAGTATTCCTTTCTCAGAGCATTCATCTCCTCAACACATTCAGCCAAAGAATGCAACCTGGTGTTCTTGTCACTCACGTGGAGGAGGAAAAAAAAAAAGGGTCACCGGCAAGTCTGTGAGGGCTCCCAGGGCAGTGGGGAGTCCCTGAGAGCCCCGGAGTAGGGGTGCAGGGGGCACGGAGTCTGCTCCCTCTACAGTGAAAGGATGTGGCCTCCTCCAATTTCACCTGGTCCTCCCTCCTGGGGCTGTTTATTAAAGATGTCTATTTCACATCAGCAGAGGGTGTCAAGTGACTTTCTGGCGGGGGCAGCCGTATGTTCAGGACCTATTAAGAACCTCGGTGGAAATTTAAATTCCTCTGTCAGGCAAGCCGAATCATATCGGGAACCGGAGAATCTCATTGCTAGAAAGAGCAATCAGATTAACCAAGCCTCGCTCCTTTCCTAGAAACTTCAAGAAAATAGGAGTACATTTGCACGGCCCCTTACTTCCGGGTCTGCAGGGGCCTCGCAAGAAACGAGAGATGAATCCGCACCACAGGAAAGCTCTCCTGGAGGACACACAGCCCTCGGACATGGAGAACTTGTATCTATCTGCCCATCTCAGAATGCTGGAGTAGGGGGTCACATACTCACAGGCCCCTGGAGCCAGCAAGAGAAGCCAGGGCAAGTCCAGCAAGGGGAGCTCCAGCCCCTTCGAGACTCCCCACCCTTTATATTAATACTGAGTAGAAACAGATAATTGCAGATGTGTGTGAAGTGGGGGCTTTATGTCGGGAGGCGGGCCGGGCAGACAGGTTTACGACCGCCATGAAATATTAAACAAGCTCCGGGAACAGTAGTGGGGGGGGGGGCAGGGAGCAGGCAGGCTGCACAAGGGGGCTGCTATCTGTTTACATGACTCCTGACCAGCACCTGCGAAGTTTTGGGTTACATCTCCCGGAGCCTAGCCGAGGCCTACGAAGGCCTTTGGCTAGGTGGCCCCACAGGGTGGCAGGAACGCAGGGCTCCCGCCTCCCCCCAAATAAGTTTATGAGTGAGTCTTAAAAAAGTTTTCTTCCCTCTCTACACATTATGGGGAGCAGGGGAAATGACTCAGAAAAACAGGGCCAGGAGCCCCCTCCCTGGCCCCCTGCCCCGGCTCACCCCAGTCCGTCTTTCTCAGCACTGCCGAGCCCGTTCCGACTGCAAGTCTGTGAGAAGCAGGAATTCCAAAGATTTCTCTCCTGCATCACTGTAAAAACAGCAGACTCCCAAACAGGACAGGGGAGGGGGCACCCGACACCATGTGTGCGGAACCTTTTCCTAGGCCACTCTGCTCCCTGGTTCGAGGCAGAGAGCTGCCCGGGGAAGAGAAGTTTGCTCCCCCCCGCCATAGACTGACTCCAGGGCACCGCAGGGCATCCAGCTCTGAACAGTGTGAAGGGACACCTCCTCTCCCGACCCCCTAGTGCTGACAGGTGCTGGTTATCGCTGCTTTTCCCTCTGTCCACAAAAATCCCTCCACAACCTTATACCTACTGCAGAGACAGGTGCGCACCTCTGCAAACTTGTTTTTAAGTTCTGGAATCCTCACTCATTTCAGAGGCCCAAACTCAAGCCTGTTCCTCTCTCTCTCTCTCTCTCTCTCTCTCACACACACACACACACACACACTTTGTACTATCTCCCCTTCCCCACTTGAGAGTGAGCTGCAGAATTTTAATACTTAAAAGTTGCTTGGTAAGGTGATGAGGCAGTTAGGGGTAGCATAATTTGGAGGGATTTGCTTTCTCGGTTAGAAAAAAGAAGAAGAAAAAAGAATCCCACGATGACATGTGTCTCTGGCCTACACCCCATGAGAAGCTCAGCCGGCCAGCTTGTCCTCTCCCCTGCGGGGCTTCTGGAAAAACCCGTAAGACAATCCCGGCACGTCCCGTGGCCACACAGCCCCCACAGCTCCCAGGCCACCCTCCTGCTCGCCAGTCCAAGCACGGATCACCCTGTTAAATACCGACGAGTATTTTGTCATTGGAGCGGAGAATTTCAGAAACGGCGTTAATATTTAATCACATTAGTACTGGCGTGTTTTACGGCGTGACAAAATAAAATATCATTACAAAAATGGGCTTTGCCTGAGAGGGGGTGGGGGGAACAAGGACTCTCGGGGGCTGGAATCTGCAGCGGGGAGCATTCAGAGGCACTGGGCTGGACACCTCGGCTTCAGGGCCAGTGAGACAAGCAAGGGCTGGGTGTTCAGGGAATGGCAAGAGGTCTCACTTAAAAAAAAAAAAATTTTTTTTTCCTATTCTATTTGAAAGTGGTACATTTCACTCTGAGCTGAGTGAGGGCAGGCAGGGACCTATGGAAGGGTCTATGTCCCGACGTCTGGGCCCGGGGCGGCAGATAGGGCTACGGGGTCTTGTCAGGATGAAAAGTTTAATCAGCCTGAGTTACTATTACACAGAAGTGCAGGTGCCTCCCAGGGCCTTAACTAGCCGTCGGAGGCGGCCAGGCTGCACGTGACCTCAGCTTGGGGCTTTATCCAGAGAGCTGGCCTTCCCACAGTCAGAGCAGAGAAACAAAGAGGTCAAGTGGGTCCCAATGTGACCAGAGCGGACCTCACGGAGGTCCAGGTCCTCCGGCTTGGCTGGGGTGGGCTGCAGCTCAACCCAAAATGGGTGAACACGTATCCCCCCAAAAAAAAAAAAAAAAAAAACACTTCGCTTCTGTGATCCTGAAGCAAAGCAAAACCAAGCATCTCTTTCAGGATATGTCAGCATTCACACCCCACGTCTTTTTTTGTTTGTTTGTTCTGTCTTTCCTCTTTGTGAAGGAAGATGAGTTGGACAGGGAAAAGGGATGTGATACCGTAAAAAAAAAAAAAATTTAAATACATAAAAAAAAAAAACCTCATTAAGTCTTCTTCTGCCTCTCCACTCAGCCAGGAGGATCCTTCTAAAAGACCCACACACCATTCCTAGCTCCTGGGTTTTCTTCATGAGTCCTCTACATGGGGTCTTTCTTTGTAACGGTCCTCACCCTACTTGGGCCAATGTGTTCTTAATTACTGAGGGATGGGCCTGGGGTGAGAGGCCAGCAGGCGGGGGAGGCCCAGGTAGGAGTGACGGGGGCTGGGGGCTGGCATGTGCACTAACCAGCTATTATTGATCCATGCTGGGCCCGTGATGTCATGCACAAGGAACTAAAAGAGAAGGGGGGTGTTCGTGCGGGAGGCCGGGCCCCCGTCCATTTTCAGAAGCTGGGGAGCCAAGTGGGGGAGGAGGGTAGGGCAAGAGCACAGGAGAATCAGAGGGTCCCACACTAACCAATTTACGGCCGTGCAGGAGAGCCCCGGAGAAGGCTGCAGCGGCCTGGCCCGGCTCGGCATCTGCCATGCATGCTTAAACACCAGCTTCAACTGAGAGCAGGGCCGGCCGGGAACAAAGACAGAGCTGCCGGGGCTGCAGTCGTGAATGGGAAGCCCCAGCTCAGGCGCCAAAGCGGGGCGCTGGATAGCCCCCACCCCCATTCCTGCCACACTTCCCCTCCCCCTCCTGAAACCCTCGGGCACCTTCTGTCCCGGGTGGAGAGACGGTATGGACAGGGGGATGGACGAGGGCTGGGCTGGGAAAAGCAGGCCAGGGTAAGGAAGCAGCTCTGGCCGGGAGCAAATATTCACCCAGCACTGTGTGTGCCAGACAGGCTTCCTACACCCCAGAATCTTTTAGCCCGGTCACAACTGAGGGTGGGTTGCAAGTCGGGATTTTAAGAAAAAGGAGAGGATGGGCATTTTAAAATGTCTCCCTGTGCTGTGGAATGGGGAGAGGCCCCACTCCAGGGAGATTTGACTGTAGCCCAGTCCACTGTGGGTGCGAGAAACTTGGTACCTTGATGGATGCTTAACAACTACGGCCCAGCCCCCCTCCAAGACCTCGGGGCCGTGGGGAGAGGGTGTTTCAAATGCAGAGCTGGGACCCCAAATCTGTCACCAAATCCAGGGGAGACACAGACATGGCGGGTCCTTTGTGCCTTAGGATCACGCACCTATGCCCCCAGACAGAGCAGTGCCCAGGCAGACCCACCCACGCCCCCAAATGGCAAGGAGATGCCCCCTGTCCCCTCCAAGCAGGCTCTAGTTTTTTTTTTCAATGAAACCCTAATTGCTACAGAGAAACAAAACAACTCTTCATCAGGAACAAATGTCAAATCAGATAGGGAGCTCAGGGTGCTGCCCCCATCTCCCCCCCCCACCCCCCGCCCGCCCCCAGATGCTCACAGGCACATGGAGGAGGCCTGACTGGGAAAAGGTGGCCCGGCCAGTAGGGATGGGCACACAGCTGCTGCAAAGTAGACCCAGCTTGGATGGATGGGGGCGTGGGGTGGGGGTGCTTGGTGTGAGGGGAGCCGGATTCAGAGCTAAAACTTGAGGAAGAGGAGGACCACAGAGAGGACTCTGTCGTGACCTTAAGTCGTTTGTGGGGGTGGGGGTGAGGGGACCAGAACCACTCAACACCTAGCACCCACACCCCCACCCCCAAGCCTCGGTGCAGGCAAGGGCCGGATATGGGTCCTGCAAGGTGCTGACCCTCCCCCCCTCCCCAAAGGCTCTCCGCTTCCCTGCAGTGGAGGGAGGGGTGCTGCGGCCTGCCAGGGTGGGTGGCAAAGGTGGCAAGGGCGCGGGGGCACATATACCTTCCTTGCTGGTGGGGTTCTGGGGCTTGGCCTTCTCCCAGGGTGCCAGCGTCTTGTCGTCGTCCGAGCCGTCCACCAAGGCCTTGTCGGCCGGCATGTACCAGGTGGCGCTGTGCTCGGCCATCAGCGAGTCCAGGTCAATGGTGCTCATGGCGCTCTTGACGGCCTCCGAGCAGCAGCTGCCCAGCTCACTGTCTCCGTTCTGCGCCCCCGAGGCGCTCACGCCGCACTCGCCGCCGCCCTTCTTGCCCCCTTTGAGCCCCAGGGGCTGGTCCTCGGAGATGCTGAACTGCTGGCGCTGCAGCTGGATCTGAGCCTGGAGGATCTCCAGCGGGTGGATGTCGTCGGGTGGGGGCGCGCCGCCGCTGCCGGTGGGCGTGCGCACCTGCTCCAGGCCCGGCGTGCCCGGGTGGCCCCCGCTGTAGCTGTCGGGGGCGGAGGTAGAGGTAGACAAGAGGCCCAGGCCCAGCGCGGGCGCCTTGGGCCCGTGCTCCCCGGCACCCAGCCCGCGGGGGGCCAGCTTGGGCGAGCCGGTCACCAGGGGGCTGCGGCCGGCTTTGGCCAGGGCCGGCGGGTTGTCGGAGCTGGACGACACCTCGTCCTCGTTGGCGTAGCTCGTGCTCACCTCGTCCGAGGCGAACTCACCCACGTGCGGGGAGCTACCGTCCGACTTGGCCGCTCCGTCCAGGGACGCCATGAGGTCCGGCTGGTCCCCCAGGAGCAGCTCGGCCCCCTTGCCCCACGAGGGCGACGTGAGCGCTTTGTCGTGGGGCGTGGGTGCCCCCCGCGCGTCCCCGGCTGAGCTGCCCCCGACGGCGGCCCCCAGCGCCTGTGGCTGCCCTGGGCTCACCCCGGGCGCGCCCCCGCTGTCCGGCGCGGCAGGGAACTTGTCGAAGAAGGTCCCCGGGCTCACGTGGCCGCTGTCCCTTTTTCTGCGGCCCCGGCCCCGGCCGCCGCCCCCAGGGACCGGCTTGCCGTCGTTGCCCGACGTGGACTCCAGGGTGTAGTTGGGGGAGAGGCTGGTGCCGTCCCCCGGAGCGGGCGGGTTGGGGGGCCCTGGGGCCTTGGCGCCGCTGCCGCTGGCGGCCCCCTGCGGGCCTGCGGGCCCGGGCGCCCCCGGGGCGCCCCCACCGGGGAAGTAATCCGAGCCCGGGTTGCCCGGGCCGGCCGCGCCGCCCTCGCCCTCGGCCTGGCTCAGCTTCCTCTTGCCCTCGGGCGGGTTCTTCTTGTTGAAGGTCACGTTGAGGTTGGGGGCCCCCAGGCTGGCGATCATGTTCTGGCAGGCGGTGGACAGCGCGGCCAGGCAGCTCTGGCCGAACAGATTGTCCTTGGAGCTGGGCTTGCTGAAGGAGCCCAGCGAGAGCGCGCCCAGCTTGCTGGCCGAGGCGCGCGGGCCGGGCGGGAAGTCGGGCTGCGCGGGGAAGGCGCCCCCGCCGCCGCCGCCGCCGCCCCCGCCCCCCGCACCGGGCGGCGAGCTCACGCTGTGCGGCGTGGCCTGCCGGGCCGCCGCGCCGAACGGGAAGCCGGGCTGCCCCCCCAGCGCCGCGGGCGCCGCGAAGTCGGGCGGCGGGGGGCGGCGCTCCGAGGGCGCGCTGGGCAGCCCCACCCCGGCCCCCGGCGACTGCAGCTGCCCCAGGCCGCCCAGGCCGCCCCCGAACTGCAGGCCGGGCGAGGGCAGCGCGGGCGCGTGGCCCTCCCCGGACATCCGCAGCGGCTCTTGCAGGGGCCCCCGGAACAGCACCCCGGAGCCCCCGGGCGCGGGGGGCGGCGCCAGCCCCGGGTCGTGCGGGCCGCAGTCGGCCGGCAGCGCCGAGCCGCCCAGGCGGCGCGGCAGCAGGTCTCCGGGCGGCGGGTGCGGGCCCGGGAACCACGCGCTCTCCTGCACCAGGTGCGGGGCCGGCGGCGGCGGCGGCGGGGGGGGCGGCTGCTCGAAGCCCCCCAGGCGCCCCGCGCCCGCGCCCCCGCCCCCGTCGCGCTCGAAGCCGGGCTGGCTCAGGCCGCCGCCCGCGCCCCCGTGCACCAGGCCGCCGGCGCCCACGTCCCCGGGGTGGCCGAGCTGGGCCAGGCTGGGCTGCCGCAGCCGCTGCTGCTGCTGCTGCTGCTGCTGCTGCTGCTGCTGCTGCTGCTGGTTCCGCGACGCCATGTGTTTGATCATCAGGGCGGCGTTCTGGCGTTGCTGCTGCTGCTGCTGCTGCTGCTGCTGCTGCAGGGCCTGGGGGTCGGCGGGGTGCTGCAGGGCGGGCCCCGCGGGGAAGCTGTCGGGCACCGGCGGCGTGAACTCGCCCGGCAGGCCCGCGTAGGCCGAGGGCGAGAGGTGGTTGTCCAGGGCGCCGCTCCACGAGGCGCAGCGGTCCACCCCCGCGCCGCCCGGGAAGTCGAAGCGCTGCCGCTTGGCCACGTTCATGTAGGGGGGCGCGTCGAAGTGCTGCAGCCGCTGGTTGGACGCCTGCTGCGGCGGGGGGGGCTGCATGCCGAACACGGGCTCGGGGTAGGCGTGCAAGCTCCGGTTCTCCAGCCGGTGGATGGGGTACTCGAACTGCGCGTGCTGGCTGGGTAGCATGGGGCCCCCGTCCTGCAGGCCGCCGCTGGGCGTGCCCCCCTCGCCCGGCTGGGGTCGCGGCAGCGCGGGGGGGCACGAGTTCTGTCGGACCAGCAGCCCGGGCGGCGGGGGCTGCGGCTGCTGCTGCGGGGGCGGCGGCTGCTGCGGGGGCGGCGGGGCCTGCGGCGGCGGCGGCTGCATGAGCGCGTGTCTGGAGCCCACCCCCGGCTCCAGCCCCACCGGGATCTTCCGGGGGGGGCCGAACCTCTCAAAGAACACTCCGTGCTGCGGCGGCGGCGGCGGCTGGGGCTGAGGCTGGGGCTGGCCGTGCATTTTGGACAAGCCGGCCAGGCCTGCAGCCCTGGGCATGGCCGAGGCGCTGGGGAAAGAGGCCCCCCCGGGCGCCTGGCGACCCTGCGCGTAGTGGGACAGCTGCCCCTCGGAATCCGAGGGCGAAAACAGGTCGAAATGTCCCGAGGGCGCCTCGCCCGGGTAATTGTATTCCAGCGAGTCGACGGCCCCGGGGTTCGACACCCTGCGGGGCTCCAGGCCGTGGGAGTCGGAGCCGCCGCTGGAGGCGGACAGGCCGTGGAAGGAGGCGGCCCGGTTGGGGCTCTGGTCCAGCGGCAGGCAGGGGGCCGGCACCGCGTGGCCCGAGGCGCCCGAGCTGTGGAAGTCCGGCAGGTTCCCGGGTCGCTGCGGCCCGAAGTCCTCGGGGCCCTGGCTCTCCGCCATGTGGTCGTAGCCCTCGGCGAAGGGCGGCTGGCTGCCCAGGCCGCCCGCCGCGCCCCCGTAGCCCAGCAGACGTCCCCCGTGCAGGCAGGAGGCCCCGGGGTCCGGGCCGCCGAAGTTGCCCCCGAAGTGGGGGTGGTGCTGGTGGGGGTGGTGACCTCCCGGGTGGCCGTGGTGCGGCTGCTGGCCGCCGAAGAAGCCGTGCACCGGCTGCGCCTGCAGCGCCCCCGGGTGCAGCTCGGCGTGGCCGCGCGTGTGGAAGCCGTAGGGCCCCATGTTCATGCCCAGCAGCGGGGACTCGCCCAGCGCGCTCATGCCCGGGTCCACGGGCGCGGCGGGCCCCCCGGCGTGGAAAGCCGGGGCCTTAAAGTGGGCGTTCATGCTGAGTCCGGCCTCGTTGAAGTTCCTGTCGCCCTGGCCAGCGTCCCTGCTGCCGATCTGGGCCTCGAATTGGTCCAGCCCGAACATGCTTCGCGGGGGCGGAATCAGCAGGGCATGACAGCCCGCCCGCGCCTGGCCAGCCGCTCCCCCGGCCCTGGGCGCCCCGGGACCGGGCACCGCCGCCGCGTCGCGCCGCCCGCCGGGAGGCTGGGGCTCCGCGCTCCCTTCCGAAGCTCTGGCCGCGCCCGCCGCGGGCCTCTCACATCTTGGGGCGCCGCGGGGCCTCCGGGATCCGTGTCGGGGGGCCCATGCCCCGGGCGCTGGGCGGCTCGGCGGGAAAGTTCAGCGGGGCGCGGGCGGCAGCTCCTCGAGTCCGGCCGGGCCAGGCGGGGAGCCCCGGGACGCCGCCCCGAACCGGGCCGGGGGAGCCTGCGAGCGCAGCGGCCCCTCCCTCGCTCCCTCCCGCCCGAGTCCCCGGCTGGGCCGCCGCGCGGGCCGCCCCGGCGGCTTCGTCAGCGGGGCGCGGGGCTGCGGGCAGCTCTGGGCATCGCGGGCGGCGGGCACCGGGTGGACGGCGCCCGGCCGGGCTTCCCGCCTCCGCGCCGCGGTGCTGGGCTGGGCGTCCCCGGCGGGCGGCTCCGGCTGCGGCTGCGGCTGCGGCTGCGGCTCCGGGGGGTCGGCGCGCCCCTGGGCCGGCGGGGGTGGGGGGCGCTGCGCGGGGCGTGCGAGGGTCTCGGCTCCCCGCTCGCTCTGCCTCTCGCCGGGCGCCGGGAGAAGCAGCAACAAGTTTTGCATTTCAGCGATCAATTCCAGCCATTACGGCTGCACCAATCGGCGCGGCGCGGCGGCGGGGCGGGGCCGCTCTTAAGGTGGTCCGGGCTCCGCGCGCCCCCGGGCCCGCCCCGGCCTCCCGCACCCGGGGCCGCGGGGGCCGCGGGGGCCGCGGGGGCCGCGGGGGGCGCGGAGGGCGCGGGGGGTGGGCGCCCGGAGCCCCGCTTTGTTCCCCCCGCCGCCGCCCCGCCCCAGCGCCGCGAGCCCCGCGGGGCGCGCACACAATGGGGTCGCCCGGCCCAGCTCCGGCGCCCGGGGTCGCCCGCTTTCCTGCGGGGGTGGGGTGGGGGTCCCCTCGGCCCTGCCCACCCCGCCGCCGACTGCCTGCTCGCGGCGCCCAGCTAGCCGGCCCCCACCCTCATCCCACCCCCCGGGAGCCCCAAAGTTAGGGTGCGCCTTGGAGACCCCGGGGTGCGCGCGGTGGTTCGCCCCCCACCGCCAGCTGCATGGGCTTCCCCGCCCCCACCGGTCCCTTTCGGGGTGGGTGGGAAGGGGGCTCGTCGGAGAAGCCCAGCCCCCACCCCACCCCACCCCCCCGGCGGTGGGATAATGGGGGGAGGCCCTGCCCGGGGAGTGGGCAGCGGCTGGTCTGGGCACCTATCCGGGCACGAGGCCGACCTCCTTAAGAGATCAATTAAAGTGAAGAGGCCAAGGGACGGAATTGGGTTGTGATACTAAAATCAATAGGAGTAATTTAATATCTGCCCAGCTCTTTATGAAATATTTATCCCAATAATCTTAGTTTAAATGTTTAGATTCTCCTGATCCTCGGCGAGGCGGAAATCTATCTTGCAATTAGAAGTTGGGAGTTTAGGGGTGATTGGAGCTAGGTGGACGGGGGGTTGCGTGCGCGCGCGAGCTAGCAGAAAAGGAAAAGGCCTTTTTACTTCTGGATTTCTGCCTGCCATGAAATTGCAGGGCGCGATGCTGCTAGTGGACCGGCATTCCTAAGAAAAACAACAACAAAGAAGTTTTGTTTTGTTTTGTTTTTTAAGTGCTTGCTTCAGCTCTCCCTATCAAATCTAAATAAAATGAAGCATGGTGTATAAAGACGAGGTCTCCACCCCCACCCCACCCCAAAAGAAAGTGTTTATCCCCAGGTCTGTGTCGAGTTTGCTAAATGGCGCATGAAATCTGAAATGAAATAAACGTCATAATAAAACCGACCCCTGAGCCCTTTTTACTTAAGAACCTCAGATTAAGCACTCGGCAGCCGCCAGTGTGAGTTTAAAAGTTACCATCGCTCCCATTCATGGTTCTTGCCCCATGCTACAGAAAAGGGAGTTCCAGAAGTGAAATACTCAGAAACTGGGCTCCAGGGAGGGCGAAGGGAGGCCGCAAATGGGGTGTTGAGGAACTTCCAAAGAAAACCACCCCCCCCGCCCCCCGAAAAGGATCAGAAATGAAAACAATGAGGGGCCTCAGGTCCTCCCTGCTTCTGGCTGCCCACAAATAGGTTTTCTTTCTTTTATTCATTATTATTATTTTTTGGAAATTAAAAATGAAAATGACCTCCCACCAAAAAACAAAAAACGGGGGTGGGGCATAAATAAGCATGGGGAGGAGTCTCTGTACAAGGCATGGAGTTTTAGAAGGCTTTTTCTGCAGGATCAGGTTGTTGGTCTGTGATTAAATATTGATTTTGTGTAATTAGTTTTCATGTGAACTATCCTCTTGCTGATAGCTGAGAGGTTTCAGAACTAGAAAAGAAATGGAATTGGACATGGAAATTATTACTTAGCAAAGTGACAGGGAAGTGAGAGCAGAGAGAGGGTCGAGGCTGACTTAGGCACAAAGACAACTAAGGGTCTGGGTCGACCTCCACTTACCCCAGCCCCTCCAGGGCCCCGGGCCACACGGGGCCTGGGCCTCCCAGACAGGGGGGTGGTGAGGGTCCTTCCCTAGGGGTGCTAGGAGAAGGCCCCCCAAAGGCCCGGGGCCCACCTGGGGCAGCACGGTTGGTCCTGGGTGTTTCCGGGGGCACCTATGAGAGGAGCTGGGCGCCTCCCTGTGTTGGGGGAAGGTCGCTCTGAAGGCTCTGGAAGCCTGGGTGGGCAGGCTAGAGGGAAATGACCAGTAGACCTGCAGGGACCTTGCTTGGGGCTGGCTGGAGGGGACGGCATGACTTCACACTGGCTGCTGCTGCTGCTGCTGCTGCTGCTGTGTGTGTGTGTGTGTGTGTGTGTGTGTGTGTGTGTGTGTGTGTGAGAGAGAGAGAGAGAGAGAGAGAGCGCGAGAGGAGGTCTCCTGAACACCTACCTACCTGGGCAGCTTTCCTGTGGACTCTCTGTGCGCTTGGGGAGGGGGTGGAGGGTGTTTTTCTGGGGCTGTTTCCAAGAAAGCAAGTCTGCAAGGTGGAAGGGGGGGGGTGCGCTTGCGGTCTGCTGTGGCGGCCAAGCCCAAGTCTGGCTCCCCTTCCCCGGGGCCTGAACCTGCAATCTGTCTCCACCTGTGTGGGGGTACAGGGGGGGTCCTGTCTGCCCCTGGGTCCCCTGCGGCTCCGTGTTTGTCTGGCTTTGGGGTAGGGGCAGCCTCCCCGTGTGTCTGTGAATTGGAGGGTGGGGGGCCCTGCCTGTACCCCCTTTGTGCCCCCCCAGGGTCCCCCACAGAGGGCATCCCTGTGTGGGTCTGTGTTCACCTGCGGGAACCCAGCATTTCTTTTGGAACAGACACATTGCCCCCTAGCGTCCAGACGGGCCCACGGCACCCTGGGTCTCGCTCTGTCTCTGCCACTTGGGGTGCTGAGTGGACTGGCATTAGTGGGTGGGGGGACCCCACTGGGCTCAGGCTCTGGAGAGGGGGGTTATGCGGGGGACGAGCTGTCTGGGACACCCCCCACCATCCCCACAGAGCCTGGCCTGACCAAACCAGGCCAGGAGCTGGGGCCACACAGCCACCCGGCCCCCTCGCTCAGCAAGGCACCCACACAGCACACGCTCACCTCGGGGTGGACAAGTCTGTGTGGAAGCCACTTCTGTGCTAGACTTCCGTGTCCATCGCCTTCTACCCAGGTGCCGTCTGTCCCTCGAGGGGCCACGACTGGGCTGAAGGGGGGGGGGTCACAGTCATTTTTAATGTGGTGCAGAGGGAGAGCTGAGCAGCTTCTTGGGCCCCACCCCCTTTTTGCCATTATTTATTTAGAAAGACACCACTGCACCCACATAGTGGCAGGACTCGAACCCAGATCCTCACACGTGGGTCAGGAATCCATTTTCCCAATGAGGACTTGAAGCCTCCGCTCCAGTGACTTTCCAACAGCAAGAGCAGCCAGGGTGGGGTGAGGGGCACCTGACTCTTAGACCCCCAAAGTGATGATTCGGACAAAGTGTGCGGGGCAGGGGGGCTGCTCTGTGGTGATGGCCGACTGTCGAGACGAGACTGTGCTTTGGTGTGTCCTGTGTGTCTCTCCCACACCGTCATGAGCCACAAACGCATGCACACATCCTCAGCCTGTTGTCTTCCTCCACCCTGCATGGAACTACAGTTCCTCACAGGAAGCTCAGTGTCTCACAAGAAAATGTCTCACAGAAAGTACAGTGTCTCAGTGTGGCCCAGGAGGCGGCGCAGTGGATAAAGCACTGACTCTCAAGCATGAGGTCCTGAGTTCAATCCCTGGCGGCACATGTATCAGAGTGATGTCTGGTTCTTTCTCTCTTCCTTTCTCATGAATAAATAAAATATTTTTTTAAAGTACAGTGTCTCACAGGAAGCATAGTGTCTTACAAAGAAGTAGTGTCTCACAGGAAGCACAGTTCCTCACAGGAAGTACAGTGTCTCACAAGAAGTACAGTGTCTCACAGGAAGTACAATTCCTCACAGGAAGTACAGTGCCTCACAAGAAACACAGTGTCTCACAGGAAGCACAGTGTCTCACAGGAAGCACAGTGTCTCACGGGAAGCACAGTTCCTCACGGGAAGCGCAGTGTCTCACAGGAAGCACAGTGCCTCACACAGGAAGCACAGTTCCCCACAGGAAGTACAGTGTCTCACAAGAAGCACAGTGTCTCACAGGAAGCACAGTGTTTCACAGGAAGCACAGTGTCTCACAGGAAGCACAGTGTCTCACAGGATGTACAGTGTCTCACAGGAAGCACAGTTCCTTACAGGAAGCACAGTGCCTCACAGGAAGCACAGTGCCTCACAGGAAGCGCAGTGTCTCACAGGAAGCACAATGTCTCACAGGAAGCACAGTGTCTCACGGGAAGCGCAGTTCCTCACGGGAAGCGCAGTGCCTCACAGGAAGCACAGTTCCCCACAGGAAGTACAGTGTCTCACAAGAAGCACAGTGTCTCACAGGAAGCAGTGTTTCACAGGAAGCACAGTTCCTCACAGGAAGCACAGTTCCTCACAGGAAGTACAGTGTCTCACAGGAAGCACAGTTCCTCACAGGAAGCACAGTTCCTCACAGGAAGCATAGTGACTCACAGGAAGCGCAGTGTCTCACAGGAAGCACAGTTCCTCACAGGAAGCACAGTTCCTCACAGGAAGCGCAGTGTCTCACAGGAAGCACAGTGCCTCACAGGAAGCGCAGTGTCTCACAGGAAGCACAGTGCCTCACAGGAAGCACAATGTCTCACAGGAAGCGCAGTTCCTCACAGGAAGCGCAGTGCCTCACAGGAAGCGCAGTTCCTCACAGGAAGCGCAGTGCCTCACAGGAAGCGCAGTTCCTCACAGGAAGCACAGTGTGCAGTTCCTCACAGGAAGCGCAGTGCCTCACAGGAAGCGCAGTGCCTCACAGGAAGCACTGTTCCTCACAGGAAGCGCAGTGCCTCACAGGAAGTACAGTCTCCCTTATAAGCAAAGTTTCCCTAGGAGGCCCAAAGGGGCACCCACCTCCACTCACACCAGGGCACAGTCCACAGAATGGGACTTGAGAGCTGCTGGTTAAAAGGGTCTGAACTTTGGCATGACAGGCCCAGACTCACATGTTTTCACCACTTGTGGGCTATGAACAAAATGCTCTCCTCCTCTGAGCCTCAGTTCCCATGTTAGAAAGGCAAGCCAAAGGGAGCGTCAGGGCTGGAGACCATGTTTAAGGAGACCAGGTGGCAAGCATTCATTAAAGGACAGCCTCTCTTGATGTTCAAATTATCATGGTTATTATTTTTTTAAATTTTTCATAATTTATTTATTTTCCCTTTTGTTGCCCTTGTTGTTTTTAGTTATTATTATTGTTGTCATTGATGTCGTCATTGCTAGACAGGACAGAGAGAAATGGAGAGAGGAGGGAAGACAGAGAGGGGGAGAGAAAGACAGACACCTGCAGACCTGCTTCACCGCCTGTGAAGCGACTCCCCTGCAGGTGGGGAGCCGGGGGCTCGAACCGGGATCTTTATGCCGGTCCTTGTGCTTTGCACCGTGTGTGCTTAATCCGCATGGTTATTATTTCTTACAAGTTTAGATCCAGGGAGGGTGAGAGAAAACCAGGATCCCAGAGAAAGTGGGTTACTTGATGAATCAGCCTAGTCTTTGCAGACAGAAGGGGTGGTTCCTACAGCATGTCACTGCGGCCTCCACACCCCATGTGGAGGTGGGGCAGGAGGGTGCTGGGACAGGAGGGTGCTGGGGCAGGAGGGTGCTGGGGCAGGAGGGTGCTGGGGCAGGAGGGTGCTGGGGGCAGGAGGGTGCTGGGGGCAGGGGGGTGCTGGGGGCAGGAGGGTGCTGGGGCAGGAGGGTGCTGGGGCAGGAGGGTGCTGGGGCAGGAGGGTGCTGGGGCAGGAGGGTGCTGGGGCAGGAGGGTGCTGGGGCAGGAGGGTGCTGGGGGCAGGAGGGTGCTGGGGGCAGGGGGGTGCTGGGGGCAGGAGGGTGCTGGGGACAGGAGGGTGCTGGGGCAGGAGGGTGCTGGGGCAGGAGGGTGCTGGGGCAGGGGGGTGCTGGGGGCAGGAGGGTGCTGGGGCAGGAGGGTGCTGGGACAGGAGGGTGCTGGGGCAGGAGGGTGCTGGGGCAGGGGGGTGCTGGGGGCAGGAGGGTGCTGGGGCAGGAGGGTGCTGGGACAGGAGGGTGCTGGGGCAGGAGGGTGCTGGGGCAGGAGGGTGCTGGGGCAGGAGGATGCTGGGGACAGGAGGGTGCTGGGACAGGAGGGTGCTGGGGACAGGAGGGTACTGGGCAGGAGGGTGCTGGGGCAGGAGGGTGCTGGGACAGGAGGGTGCTGGGCAGGAGGGTGCTGGGGCAGGAGGGTGCTGGGACAGGAGGGTGCTGGGGACAGGAGGGTGCTGGGCAGGAGGGTGCTGGGGGTAGGAGGGTGCTGGGACAGGAGGGTGCTGGGACAGGAGGGTGCTGGGGACAGGAGGGTACTGGGCAGGAGGGTGCTGCATCTGTCCATGGAGTGTCCGGGGGCTGAAGCCTCAGGGAAGGAAGGTCCAGCAGCACTCTGGACAGAGGACAATGACCTGCATGAAGGTGGACAGCCACCTCCCCTACATGATTCCTGGGATCTGGGGGGCGGAGAGGGGAGGACTCTGCCCTCCATGTCCCCAGTGACTGGGCACACACTGAGTATCTGCTGGGGCTCAGGAAGGACATGTGAGCAAGATTCAGTCCCCACTGTCCAGTCAGCTCACAGGGCACCTGTGAATTTGCGCCCGAACTGTACCCACACTGGGCAGGACAGGTAAAAGGTGAGAGAGGGCAGAGAAGGGTTCCCAGAGGTGGGTCCTGAAGGTGGGATAGGAGTTTTAGTCACCAGAACAGGATCAAAGGACTCCCCAAGCAGAGGGCTGGAGTTAGAGGACGAGTGAGGCATGGCGGTGGAGCAGGGTGGGCAGGGTCTGGACCGCCACTGGGGCTGAGAGGCCCTCCGAGGCAGGCGGGGACATTGGACTTTGTTCTGAGGAGCAAGGCCCAGTAGCGTTTCTAGAATGTTCCACAGAGGCCCCAGGGTTCCTTTTCCTTTGTCTTTCAGGAAAGCCAAGAAGCCCTTTCCACTGGTCTGTCTGGAAACATCCCAGAAGACACAGTCCACAAGAGGTGGCAGTCCCCGTCACCCCACCCCACCCCGCCTCACAGTCTCTCATGATGTCTACCACCAAGGACTCCCCCAAATAGCCCCAAGCTCAGCTCTGCCCCACCACAACCAAATGTCAATGTGACCATGGGGACGAGCCCAGACTGGAGCTTCAACTTCTGAGTCTATAATAATGGCTGTCTTAAAAAAAAAAAAAAAAAAGTCAGGAGGGTGCCGGGTGGTAGTGCAGCACATTGAGTGCACATGGCACAAAGCTCAAGCATCCTGGTTCAAGCCCCCGACTCCCCACCTGCAGGGGGGTCACTTCACAGGCAGTGAGGTAGGCCTCAGGTGTCTTTCTCTCTCTCTCTCTCTCTCTCTCTCCCTCTCTCTCTCTCTTGTCTTCCCCTCTTCTCTCAATTTCTCTCTGCCCTATCCAATAAAATAGAAAAAATGGCCTCCAGGAGCAGTGGATTCATAGTGCAGGCACTGCACCCCAGAAATAACCCTGGAGTCAAACAAAAAAATCACAAATACAAAAATAAAAATAGGACTCAAGCGGTAGCACAAAGGATTAAGCACAGGTGGCACAAAGCGCAAGGACCGGCGTGAGGATCCCGGTTCAAGCCCCCGGCTCCCCATCTGCAGGGGAGTCGCTTCACAGGCGGTGAAGCAGGTCTGTAGGTGTCTGTCTTTCTCTGTCCCTCTCTGTCTTCCCCTCCTCTCTCCATTTCTCTCTGTCCTATCCAACAACAATGACATCTGTAACAACAATAATAACTACAACAATAAAACGAGGGCAACAAAAAGGAATAAATAAATGTTTTTTAAAAATAAAAATAACAAAAAGGTTTGTCTCTGTGCTCACGAGACACAGAGAGACAGAGAGAATGAGCAGCAGGTCAACTCTGGCACTTGAGCATTAAGGGGCACACTGGGGACCTCGAGCATGCAAGTCCTGTGCTCTGCCCGCCGCACAGCCCCCGAGAGCTACGCTCCCTGTCCTAGGTGTGCGGGGGAGGCTAGAGGTATTGGAGAACACCCGACTCCATGCTCTGTCGGCCATACTACCACTGCACTCTGCCTTCATATCTTTTATCCTCTTAAAATATTTTTTGGGAGTCGGGCGGTAGCGCAGCGGGTTAAGCGCAGGTGGCGCAAAGCACAAGGACCGGCGTAAGGATCCCGGTTCGAACCCTGGCTCCCCACCTGCAGGGGAGTCGCTTCACAGGCGGTGAAGCAGGTCTGCAGGTGTCTGTCTTTCTCTCCCCCTCTCTGTCTTCCCCTCCTCTCTCCGTTTCTCTCTGTCCTAGCCAACAACGATGACATCAATAATAACTACAACAATAAAACAACAAGGGCAACAAAAGGGAATAAATAAGTAAAATAAATATTTTAAAAAATTTATTCTTGGCTAGAGACAGAGACATTGAGAGGGAAGGGGAGATAGAGAGGAGACACACCTGCAGCCCTGCTTCATCACTCGGGAAGCTTTCCCCCTGCAGGTGGGGACCGGGGGCTCGAGCCCAGGTCCTTGTGCGTTGTAAAGTCAGCACTTAGCCAGCACTAAGTGCGCCACCGCCTGGCCCTGCTATCATATCAGACAGAATGCTGTTCTGGTGTATGGGTAGATTCCCCGGGAGGGAGGTAGATTCCATTGTTTTCCAATTTCCCCGATGTCCAAAGGAGGAAACTGAGGCACAGAGAGGCAAAGGGACTTGCCTGTGGTCATTCAGAAGGTGACAGGCGCAGCCACATTCACGGCCGACCTCACTGGGCACCTCCACATGGCCCACGGTCTCTGCAGCCCGGGTCTGACACTCCTGCGGAAGTGGGTGGGGTGTCAGCAGAACCCGAGAAATGCCCCCGAGGAACGCTGCCCTCTGAGTCCACTGCTCACTGCTTCCCAGAGATTCCAGAACCTCTCACACGGAGGAGACCCCCAAGAGCAAGTAGCCAGTGTCCAGTTCAGCTGGTCACCGCTGCCCACGCAGAAAAGGGCCCTGGCCACCCAGTGTCCCTGCAGAACCCCCCCCCCCCCGGGCGGGGAGGCACACAGGCTCTGGGTCTGAGTCCTTGGCAGAGACCCCAAACTCCCCCACCCCTCACTGGATCTCGGAGCCCATCCTGGGAGGCCGGTGACTCCACTCCCTGGGAAACTTGCTAGAGGTGGTACCACACCCCCACCCCACCCCAGGGCTGAAGCTCAGGCCAGGATGATGTGAGGGCTCCCCCACCCCCACGCCCCCCGCCGATCCTTCTAGCAGACTTGCTCTCCCCAGCAGGCCTCCAGCTATGAGCATCTATTTTCCATTCTCTAAGCTGAGAGCACCGAATCCCGGCCCCCATCCCAGAATAACTCAAACCAGCCCCACCGGCTGGAACTGCAGCCCAGAGACTCCAGGCCTGTCCATCCTTGGCCTCCCCAGAGCTCCCACCCAGCAGGGGTAAAACCAGGCTGCGTACAGCACACAGCCAGACGGGCGACGCCAAGGCTTGAGGGGTCGCTATTGTTCAGCAGCCTATTAACACCCCCTGCCCCCCCCCCCCGTCTTCCCTCTCTGCAGCAGTCAGCAGAGCTCGGTACCCCCAGGTCCAGCTGGCCTGTGGCTTCAGTGGCTGACCCCAGGCAGGCAGGCAGACCCTCGTTCTGCATTCCTCCTGTGTTATTGATTTATTTATTTATTTGCCTGCAGGGTTAAATCCACTGCTCCTGGAGGCCAGTTTTCCCATTTTTGTTTCTATTGTTATTATTATTGTTGTTATTGCTGTCGTCGTTGTTGGATAGGACAGAGAGAAATGGAGAGAGGAGGGGAAGACAGAGAAGGGGGAGAGAAAGACAGACACCTGCAGACCTGCCTCACCTCCGGTGAAGCGACTCCCCTGCAGGTGGGGAGCTGGGGGCTCGAACCGGGATCCTTACGTTGGTCCCTGCGCTACCGCCGGGCCCCCCTCCCCCGTAGTGTTTGTTTTACTTTTTGATCGCTGTTGGGGAGAGCCGTTGTCTCAGGGCACAGCTCCCTGTGTCCCCACTGTCAGCCCTTTCAGGTTGCAGGCTGCTTGCTTCCCAGGGCGCTGAGGTGCTGAGGTCCCCCAAGCCTGTGGCCTCTCTCTGTGCCTCCATGTCCCCACACAGGTCACCAGTTCCTAGCGCCCGCCTTTGTCAGAGGGTTTGTGTGAGGATGGAAGGGAGCAGGAGGGTTCAGGCAGTGGCACACCTGGTTAACCGCTCACTTTTCTTTCTTTTTTTTTATTTAATATTTTTTATTTATTTTTATTTATTTATTCCCTTTTGTTGCCCTTGTTGTTTTATTGTTGTAGTTATTATTGTTGTTGTCGTTGTTGTTGGATAGGACAGAGAGAAACGGAGAGAGGAGGGGAAGACAGAGAGGGGGAGAGAAAGACAGACACCTGCAGACCTGTTTCACCGCCTGTGAAGCGACTCCCCTGCAGGTGGGGAGCCAGGGTTCGAACCGGGATCCTTACGCCGGTCCTTGTGCTTTGCGCCACCTGCACTTAACCCGCTGCGCTACAGCCCGACTCCCAACCGCTCACTTTTCAATGCGCAAGGAACTGGGTTCAAGCCCCTGGTCCCCACCTGCAGGGGGAAAGCTTCACGAGTGGTGAAGCAGGGCTGCAGGTGTTTCTCTGTGCTTCTCCCTCTCTGTCTCCCACTTCCCTCTCAATCTGTCTCTAGTCAATAAAAATGAATAAAATATTAAAAGGGAAAAAAAGACAAAAGGGGACAGCAGACGTCCGGTACCCAGTCTCACGCCTCTCCGGGTGGTTCAGGGAAGACGGGTTGGGGGAGGGGCCCCTCCGCCAGCTCAGCGCCACCCGGGCCCCCACCTGGATCGTGGCTCATTCTCAGGCCAGTCCTGTAGGCGGCACCCTCTCGTGGAAGGCAGTGTGGTAGGGAATGGGGGCATAGGTGGGTCCCATGGCTGGGGGCTGGGGGCTTCTGACTGCCCCTCCCTCTGCACGTGAGACAGAGTCCAAAGGAAGGAAGCTCTGTGCTTCTAGCATAAATCCTCACTGGTCCTCTGAGGACAGTGCACACACAGTGAGTTTCTTTTCTTTTTCTTTCTTTCTTTTTCTCTTTCTTTTCATTTGATAGGATAGAGAACAACTGAGAAGTTAGGGGGAGATAGAGTGAGGCAAAGGTAGACACCTGCAGACCTGTTTCATTGCTTGTAAAGCATCCCCACTGCAGGTGGGGAGCAGGGCCTTGAACCCGGGTCCTTGTGTGCATCCTTGCGCTTTGTACTATGTGCACTTAACTGAGTGTGCCAACGCTCAGCCCCTGACACAGCACGTTTCTAGAAGTTTCAGCTTTTGGGTTTAGGACTGTGTGCTGAAAGGCACAGTGGCCTCGAGGGGCCAGGGTTGGCCACTGTGTACCTGTGGAGCCTCAGTTTCCTCATCTGTCCAACTTGCGGGGGGCGGGAGGTGGTGGCGGCAGGGTCCCCAGGGCTGTGAGGAGGGGCAGACAGCACTTAGCATGCAGTTAACACTCAATAAACGCCGTGCTACTGCAGGTCCAGGCTCAGGCAGGATTGATGAGGTGTCTGCCCTGCACGGCTCCCCCCACACCAGCCTCCCCACCCGCCCGGCATGCGGTCCCCAGCCTCCCGCCAGCCACAGCCAGCCAGGGAGAGGGCCCCACCCTGGGGTTCTCGGAGCCAGGTCCCAGCTGTGCAGGCCCTGCCTTCCCCAGTGGAGGCCAGGCGGGCGCCTGGCCTCTGACATTTGCCACCCGGCCACCTGGGAGGCTCCTGGCAGGCGAGTGGGCGCCACTGCCCCACCCCCCCCACCACCAGATGAGCTCATCTGGGTTTGGTAACTTCCAAGGCTGCCAGGAATGTCTGTTCAAATGTTCCAGGCCAGGCAGCAAGCAGTGGGAAACTGGACCCCCTCCACCTCCCAAACACACACACACACACACACACACACACACACACACACACACACACACACACACACGTGCGCACACACACGCCTGCAGAGAGCCAGCCTGGAACTAGGACGGCTTCCCTGGCTTCAGGGAGAAAGGGATGCACCCCCGGGGGCAGGGTCTCCTAAGGTCCAGGGGCCCGGCAGGCAGGGAGCACAGGGTGGGCAGCCCAGACCAGGCCCAGGCCCGGGACCCACAACAGGTACTGCTCTCCCAGGCTGTCTCCCGGGGGTCTCTGCACAGGGCAGGGGGATCGGGGCACACACTCCCACCCCAGCCCTGCTCCGGTCCTGGCTCCTGGGAATCCAGGTCTCCATCCCTCAGACTGGGCAGCACAGCCACACACACACACACACCCTCCCCCTCTCCTAGGGCGTGTCCGTGAAGCCCACCTGCTTTATCTGGGGGAACAGACCTCTCTGCCCGGTTCCCCCACGCCCCTACATCGAGTCACACGGCCCCCGTCTTCTCCCTTCCCCTTTCCTTCACTGGCCTCTGGGTGGAGGCCTGCAGAGCCTGCAAACTGCCCTCTGTCCTGCAAGTCCCGCCAAGTGCTATGCCGAACGGATGGATGGGTTGCAGGCCCTCTTCAGGATGTGGTGGGTAGCCGTGCAGAGAAGTGAATATGGGAATCTGGGAGTATGGGCTGGGGAGAGAGCATGCTGGTTATTTATGCAAGTTGTACCTTTCCAGGAGCCCATCCTGACTTCCCTGGGCAGACGACCTCACCAATGTGTCTGAAGTCTCACCTCTCCAGAGTCCTACCTCACTAGGGAAAAGACAGAAAAGGCTGGGGGTACGGACGGACCCTCCAATATCCATGTCCGACAGAGAAGCGATTACAGAAGCCAGACCTTTTACCTTCTGCACCCCATAAAGAATTTGGGGGGAGTCGGGCAGTAGCGCAGTGGGTTAAGCGCACGTGGCGCAAAGCACAAGGACTGGCATAAGGACCCCGGTTCGAGTCCCCGGCTCCCCACCTGCAGGGGAGTCGCTTCACAGGCGGTGAAGCAGGTCTGCAGGTGTCTGTCTTTCTCTCCCCCCGTCTGTCTTCCCCTCCTCTCTCCATTTCTCTCTGTCCTATCCAACAACGACATCAATAACAACAACTACTACAGCAACAATAAAAGGACAACAAAGGCAACACGGGAAAATAAATAATTAAATTAAAAATAATAATAAGAAGAAGAAGAAGAAGAAAGAATTTTGGTCCACAGTCCCAGAGGGATAAAGAATGAGGAGGCAGTGGGAACAACGTACAAGTGGTCTTCCTTGGGTTGTTACAGTTCACTTCACAACAGCTCAGAGTAACATCTCAGTTACTGTGACTCACAGCTACTAGCTTCTTTCAGCAATTAATAACAAAACAGAACCAAAAAGCTGAGGGAGAGGCAGGAGAGGGAGAGGAGAAGAAAGGGGAAGAGGGAGATGAGGAGGAGGAGGAGGAGAAGAAAAGACTAAATCAAACTGAGCACGAAGACAGCATAATGGTTATGCAGAGACTCTCGTGCCTGAGGCACCAAAGTCCCAGGTTCAATCCCCCGCACCACCACAAGCCAGAGCTGAGCAGGGCTCTGGGGAAGAAGGCAGGACGGCAGGACGGCAGGAGGCAGGATGGCAGGAAGGCAGGAAGGCAGGAGGCAGGCCAGCCTACTTCTGGGAGGGAACAAGTCAGGTGGTGACTCACTATGGGCTTCGCTTCCAAACTAGCTAACACTACTTGTTTGTTTGTTTATTTCCTCCAGGATCATCACTGGGGCTCGGTGCAGGCACTAAGAGTCTACCACCCCTTGCTGCCATTTTTCCATTTTATTGGATAGGACAGAAATCAACTAAGAGAGGAGGGGGAGATAGAGAAGGAGGGAGGGAGAGAGAGAGAGAGAGAGAGAGAGAGAGAGAGAGGCCTGCAGACCTGCTTCACCACTAGTGAATTATACCCCCCCCAGGCAGGGAGCGGGGGCTCGTACCTGGATCCTTGTGTGGGTCCTTGTGCTTAGTACTTTGTGCACTAAACCCAGTGCACTACCGCCCGGCCCCCTAATACTTATTTTGTAAAGGAAGTAGTCTTTTTTTCATGGCACTACCATCATCCACCTTTGATCAGAAAGTCCCGCCAGCCGTACAGAAATGATAACTCCACTCTGAGAGAACTTCCCATCATGCTTACAGCTCTGTGGTCACAGGGAGCGAGACGGATATGACCACCAAGCCACAGCATAATCGTCCGGCATGGAGGTGATGAGGGCTGGGGCTAGGTGGAGACAGCAACTTTCCCACAGCAAATGTCCAGAGCTGAAAGAACTGGCTAAGACCACACTGGTCTTTCTGGACCCTTCTATGTTCTGGCCAGGCTGTGAAGCAGAGAGGAAGACAGGGCAGAGTCATAGAGGACCTCTGGGCATCACCCCTCAGACCAGAAAGCACTGCCCACCTGCATCTCCGGAACCTCATTTGTGAAAAAAGTTTCTGCTATTGCTGGATGGAAGCTGCGGTCACGAGTCGCAGGCACGAACCACTGTGCCGTCTCCCCAGCGGCACCAGCTGTGAGTCCACTGGGGCCTCACACATGGGCCAACTTTTAGTCTGTGCTTCCAGAGAGGGAAGGAAAGAGAGAGAGAGAGAGAGAGAGAGAGAGAGAGAGAGAGAGATGGAGCAGAGCATTGCCCCACCATCCTTGAAGCCCTCCCAGCACCATCCACTACTGACCCCTGTCCCCCACTGCCATCCCCCTGTCCACAGCCCCCCATCCTCTGCCCCGTCCCCCCACTGCTGCTCTGGCTAGTGCCTGGGTCTAGGGGTGTCTGGGGCTCTGATTTCGGGTGACGTCCGGGCAGACAAAAGCCTCTTTGTAGCAAAGCAGTGTTTAAGTCCCTGAAGGTACCAGCCATATGGGGGCACAGGCAGCGACAAGGTTCAGAATATAGTTAAGGAACAGGTTGTGTGTGTGTGGGGGGGGCTTTACACAGACACACACACACAGACACACAGAGACACACAGACACACACACAGAGACACATACATACACACACACACACACACACACACACACACAATCTCAGGAGTAAGACCAGCTCCGGGCAGGTATGGTTCTCGGATCTGGTCTGAGAAGTCTCAAAAGTCAGATAATACCAGCAGCCAGCAGCGTGCTGGCCAGATGTCATCTACAGGGCCTGGGGCGGGCGGTGGGGGGGGGGGGGTCTGCAGGAACAAACAGGCCGGGGGACTGTGAGCCGAGGGGCAGGGCAGGGCTCTGGCAGGACCTGCTGGGGCTTTGAAGCCGCCTGCTAGGACTTTGCTCCGTGTGGAAACAGGAGCCTGCAGCCCCAGGGAGCCCAGGTTTGACCACCCTCACCCCCACCAACCCCATAAATGCCGGAGCTGAGTGGTGCTCTGGCCTCTACCCCCAGCCCCCCACCCCCGCCAAACACACCCGTAGGGCTGGGAGACAGATCACCCAGTAGGGTATGTGCCTTCCGGAGTGCGAGGCCTTGGGTTCAAGCCCCAGCATCACACAAGAGCACCATGGATGGGGGAGTGGAGCCTTCGTGTCTCTCCTTCTCTGTGTGTTTAAAATAAAAAGACTGGAAGAGTGAACTAAGGAGTGGCAGAAACACAAAAGTACTGCACACACACACACACACACACACACACACATGCAAATGGCCCTTCCTCCTTTCCACCCAAGATTTCATCAGCACAGCAGGCTTCTCCAAATAGCACACAGGGTGACAGACCCTCCTCCCGCCCTGAGTGTTCCAGACACCCCCTTTGAGTCTCAGAAGCTTAGAAACAGCTGGGGAGACAGCCCAGCAGCAACACAAAAGACATCCATGCCTTGCAGATAAAGACAACAGTGACACATGCTGGAGACACTGTGGAGACAAAAAAAACCCTCCAGCACTGCTGGTGGGACCGTCAGTGGGTCCGACTCCTGTGGAGAGCAGTCTGGGGAACTCTCAGAAGGCTAGAAGTGGGCCAGGTGGTGGCACACCTGGTTGAGTGCACATGTTACAATGTGCAAGGACCCAGGTTCAAACCCCCATCCCCACCTGTGGGGGAAAGCTTTGTGAGTGGTAAAGCAGGGCTGAAGGTCTCTCCCTCCCTCTCTCTCTCTCTCTCTCTCTCTCTCTCTCTCTCTCTCTATATATATATATATATATATATATATATATATATATATATATCTTCCCTTTCTCTCAATTTATGGCTGTTTCTAGCCAATAAATAAAATTTTAAAAAGATTAAAAAACATAAGAAGGCTAGAAGGAGACCTGCTCTATATCCCTGCAATTCCTCTCCTGGGGACAGATCCTAAGGAACCCAACACATCCATCCAAGAAGATCTGTGTACACATATGGTCATAGCAGCACAATTTGTAACAGCCAGAAACTGGAGCAAGCCAGGTGTCCAACAACGAATGATGGCTGAGTATTGAGTTGTGGTCTCGATACACAATGGAATACTACTCAGCTGTGAAGAATCATGACTTCACCTTCTTCACCTCATCTTGGATGGAGCCTGAAGGAATCCTGTGAAGTGAGATCAGCCAGAAAGAGAAGGATGAAGATGGGGTGACCTCACTCACGGACAGGAGTGGAGAAGTAAGATCAGAAGGGGAGACACCAAGCAGAACTTGGACTGGGGTTTGCTGTATTGCACCAAAGTAAAGGCCTCTGGGTAGGGATCCTCCTCTGGGTAGGGGTGGCTTTCAGGCTTTCAGGACGGTGGAGGCAGACCTAGGCTGGGGGTCAGAGTGTTTTACAGAAAACTGAGAAATTGTACACCTGTATCAACAACTGTATTGACTGTAAACCATTCATCACCCCCCCAAAAAAAAGAAAATGAAATATTGGAAATGCAAAAAAAAAAAAAAAAAAAACTTTCCTAGGTCCTTCATCCAGGCAGGCCAGGCCCCCAGCACCACATGCTAACCTTGGGCAGACGCGTCCAGCTTCTCTGGCCTGATTCCCTTCCAAGGCCACAGCTGGAAAATAAGGGGAAAGAATTCGGCCGGAGCCGGAGGCTGGCACACGGGGAGGAGCAGGCCGGGCAGCTGTGATGGGCGAAGCGGGCTGGAGACAGGGGCCCCTGGAATGACACAGGCTGGCCTGTGATTTCCCGGAATGCAAGCCTCCTCTGAGCCTCAGGAGTTTGGAAGATATTCTCCGAACGTCCGAAGTTCTTGATCTGGGCCCAGTGCTGGAATTACTGCCGGCTTTTTTTTTTTTTTTTTTTTCCTGCCTTCTCCTTTTTGACAGCTTGAGCAAAAGGAGCTGTTTTTTCAGGTTTCAGGAAGGGAAAACACAGCCCTGACAGCCCGGCTTCATAGGACAGAACGTCCCCTGTGCTGGGGGGTGGGGGGTGGGGTCAGCCGCCAGTCCCCAGCCTCACAAGCACTCAGCGTCACCCGGGGTTATGTAAGCGTGGTTTGGGCCTGCGAGGCTGGCCGTGGCCTTGAGTCTGAGCCAACGCAGAGGAGTCTGGGTGAGGAGCTGTGTGGCTCAAAATAAACACAGGATCTCATGGCAGAAGAGGAAAGAAAAAAAAAAAAAACCTGAGACTTTCTCCCAGAGGGAAGCTTTGGACATAGGCTGGGGCAAAGAGATGTTAAGAGATTGCAGACGAATGGCTGGGCAGTGGCGCACTGGGTTAGGCGCACATGGCACAAAGCGCAAGGACTGGCGTAAGGATCCTGGTTCGAGCCCCCGGCTCCCCACCTGCAGGGGAGTCGCTTCACAGGTGGTGAAGCAGGTCTGCAGGTGTCTGTCTTTCTCTCCCCGTCTTCCCTTCCTCTCTCCAGTTCTCTCTGTCCTATCCAACATCGATGACAGCAATGACAAAAACAATAATAACAACAAGGACAACAAAAGGGGAAAAATGGCCTCCAGGAACAGTGGATTCGTAGTGTAGGTACGAGCCCCAGCAAGAAAAAAAAAAGAGAGAGACTGCAGCTGGAAGGCGGTCAGCAGGGCTTTCTGGGTCCCCGCATACATTTGGGGGGGCCGAGGTGTCAGGAGTTGGGGGCGGCAACCTAGGGGGAGACCAGCGGGTCCCCCTGAGTGGGGGGGACCAAGGGCAGGAAAAGGGCACAGGGGTGTCTGCTTCTTCCGAGTCCCCAGCCTTTGTCCTGAAGACTCAAGCTGTTTGCTGCTTCCTTTCTGTCGGCTGTTTCTGGGGTCCAGGGAAGAAACGAGGCATGGGGCAGGGGAGACAGCTCAGCCTCCCCCATTTTAAAGCCGAAAGCCTTCCCTTGCGGGAGAATGGCCAGGCCAGGTGCCGCGAGTCCCATGGGTCGAGGAGGGCAGGGCAGGGCAAATCCCCATCTCCTTGGCCCAGGGATGACCACCCCCATTTGCTGGAGAGAGGTCAGCTGACCGCTAGTGGGTCACACAGCCCCACCAAAATTAGACTGTGATGCCAACCGCTCAGAGTGTGGCCCCGAAGGACGTGTGGGCAGAGACCTCTGACCCAGCACTGAGACACCCCCTCACCCCAAGTCATCCAGGCTGGAGAGTGTGGCCTGTTTGTCCCTCCTGCCCCCTCCCTGGGTCAGGCTCCTCCCTGAACCCCAGTGTCAGTGTCAGGCTGGGCGTCACCCCTAATATTGTCAAGGGGAGAGGCCCTCCCTGCCTCCCTGCCGCCACTGCACTACTGGATCTTGGGGGGGAAAGTCCAGGGCCCCTCCAGTTTTTTCAGTTTTTACTTCTCTGAGAGAGGTAGGGGATGGGTCGGGTGGTGGCACACACGTTACAGTGCACAAGGGACACAGGTTCAAGCCCCCAGCCCTCACCTGGGGGGGGGGTTTTTGCCAGTGGTGAAGCAGGGTTATAGGTATCTCTCTCTCTCTTTCCTTCTCTGTCTTCCCCTTCCCTCTCAATTTCTGGCTGTCTCTAGCCAATAAACAATAAAGATGATAAAAAAAATTAAAAAGAGAGGTAGGGAGGGAGTCGGGTGGTAGCACAGCAAGCTCAGCGCACGTGGCACAGAGCGCAGGGACCTGCGTAAGGATCCTGGTTCGAGCCCCCAGGGGAGTCGCTTCACAGGCAGTGAAGCAGGTCTGCAGGTGTCTGTCTGTCTCTCCCCCTCTCTGTCTTCCCCTCCTCTCTCCATTTCTCTCTGTCCTATCCAACAACAATGACATCAGTAACAACTACAGCAATACAACAACAAGGACAACAAAAGGGAATAAATAAATATTTTAAAAATTGTTTAGTTATTGATGGATGGAAGGGGGGGAGGGAGAAAGCATGATTGGCACACGGTGACAGGGATGGGACTCAGAGGCTCACACCTGCAAGGCCTGTGCTCTGAACACACTCCCAGGTATTTGAGGGCAGCGTCCTGGGAAGGGGAGGGCCGGTCAGGGGCTCCAGGACAGCCCCCCGGAGTAGAACGAGGAGTCCCAGGCTGGGCAGGCTGGGCCAGCGAGAGCGGGTCCTGAGGCAGCGGTGGCTCCAGTCTGTTGGGGTGGCCTAGTCCTCCCCTCAGCTGTTTTCCTCTGGGGCTGTCTCACCTCTGGAGGTTCAAAGCCAGATGCAGTGGAGACTGTGGCCCCCGGGCGGGCGGGAGAGGAGTGGGGGCACCGAGCGGCCACCTGGTCTCTGTGCTCGGCCAAACGTGGGGGGCCCTGGGCCTCAGTGACCCCAGCCAAGTAGCTCCCGTGACGGCCCAGAACATCCCCAGCCTGTCCGGCCCGGTTTAGCCCTCCTCAGATCTGACTCCATCTTGGAACACGCCTGGCTCTTGTTCCCTTGAACGAGAGTCAAGATGGGATTCCTGCCCTCCTCACATCTCCATCTGGTTTCTTTTATTTATATATATTTAGTTATTTTCCCTTTTGTTGCCCTTGTTGTTTTTTATTGTTGTTGCAATTATTATTATTGTTGTTGTTCTTAGTCTTCGTTGTTGGATAGGACAGAGAGAAATGGAGAGAGGAGGGGAGACAGAGAGGGGGAGAGAAAGACAGACACCTGCAGACCTGCTTCACCGCCTGTGAAGCGACTCCCCTGCAGGTGGGGAGCCAGGGGCTTGAATCCGGATCCTTTTACCGGTCTGTTTTGCGCCACATGCGCTTAACATGCTGCGCTACTGCTCGACTCCTGAGATGGAATTTCTAAGTGCCAGGTGCCCCGATCCGCAAACAGCTTTCTTGATCTGCCACAATTTTGTTCATTCTGTAACTGCTCTCTCCTTGCCCCCTTTTTTTCAGCCAGAGGGTGAGAGAGACAGAGAGGGTAAGAGACAGAGAGATGCCACAGCACTGCTGCACGGCTCTGGAAGATTCCTCCATGTAGCTGCTCCCGTGTGGTGGTCGGGGGCTCGAACCCAGGTACTTGTGCATGGTGTCGTGTGCCCTGCCAGCGTCTCCCGGGCCCTGTTGAGCACGGCCTTCAGTGTGAGGCAGCGTTGGATGATAGGTGGAGGAACAGGGCTTGCACTGGGTGTCCCGCACACGCTGACCTGTCCCCCTGCCCTGAGATCACCACTCGGTGGCTCTCAAATCACCTCTGAGGACATCTGAGAGGCACGGACATCGTCTCTCCCAGTGACCAAGCAGAGGGAATGCCAGGCAATCTTGTCATCAGCTCGGCCGGTTCGCAGCTCCTACTTCATGTGAGACCTGTCTGGCCGACTGCGATGGGGTGACAAAGGCGTACTGGGCGCTGGGTCCGCAGAGCAGGAAACTCAAGTGGTTGCTGTCAACAGATCCAGCAGGGGCGGCTGAAGGAGCAGTGCGGGCGTCTGGCCAAGGAGGTCCTGCGCCCTACACCCCCCCTCCGCTTACAGACTGGGAGCGCCTGCCCCAGGCCCCGTCCACGCTCAGGACCCCCACGGCCTCCCATGCAGCTGGCACCGGGCTGACAATTCACGCACCCAGCTTCCCGCGGCCCGGGCTGATCGCACGGCCCCGGTGGTTGCCATGGACTCAGACACTGACAGGACGGCCTCAGAAAACAAAGGGGAATCGTGGAGACATCGTACGTGAAAGCCATGTGCTTGGGCCTCGCCCAGGCACCGGGACGTGCGCTGCAACCGGGAGCGGCTGTCAACGTGTCCAAGAACAGTACGCGGGGAGGAGAGGAAAACCGGACGGTCTGGTGGGAGTAGAGATAAGATACAACTCCAGAGGAGAAAACCATCTGGAATCATCAGAACCCAGAGGAGGAGTGTTGGGGAAGCCGCATGACGTCTAGTCAGAAAGACTCTCCTGCCTGAGGCTCCAAGGTCCCAGGTTCAAGCTCCAACCAGCCCCACCGTAAGGCAGAGCTTAGGGGTGGGGTGGTGTCTCTCCATAGCTCTTCAAAGTAAAACAAATAAAAAAATAAAGCCAATTAAAAATTTAAAGTGAAACAAAAAATAAAGTCATTAAAGCAAAACAAGTAAAAAAAATACTGGAGAAAAAAAAATTAACCCAGTGAGGAAATCCTTAAAAAAGGGACTAAGTGAACAGCCTATGGTATCAGAGGCAGATTTTTGTGACTTTTTAAATCTATTTATCTTCCCTTCTGTTGCCCTTGTTTTCATTGTTGTTGTTACTGATGTCACTGTTGGCTAGGACAGAGAGAAATGGAGAGAGGAGGGGAAGACAGAGAGGGGGAGAGAAAGACAGACACCTGCAGACCTGCTTCACCGCCTGTGAAGCGACTCCCCTGCAGGTGGGGAGCCGGGGGCTCGAACCGGGATCCTTACGCCGGTCCTTGTGCTTTGCGCCACGTGCGCTTAACCCGCTGCGCTACCGCCCGACTCCCCCATAGGTAGATTTTAAGAGCAGGACTCTGGGGCCAGACAGTGGTGCACCTGTCACCATGAAAAAGGACCCAGGTTCCAGTCCCCCTCGGTCCCCACAGGTACGGAGGCTTCAGGAACAGTGAAGCAGTGCTGCAGGCGGCTTTCTTGCTCTCCCCTCTCAATTTCTTTGTCCTAGAAAATAAACATTTAGAGAGCCCAACAAACAGGATGTGCACCACAGAGACCTGCGAGGCCTCCCCAGGGCAGCAGCGGTGCTGCGGCTGGAGCACTCTGGGGTGGGCAGAGGGCACCCCCTCACGCTTGAGCCAGACCCAGGGCCGGGGAAACCACCACTCAGGCACGCAAGTGGCATTCTGTGATCAGATTTATTTTTTGTTTAAATTTCATTTACTTTTGTTTTACTGTAATTTACACAAGAGACTGCCAAGTAAACTAGGTGTTTACATTCACCACACATCCCCTCTAATTTCCAGCTGTTAGAGACGCTCAGCTCCGTGCGGCGGGCTCCGGCTGCCACGTGTCCCGGCCCCAGACGCTGCTCAGCAGCGATCGTGCTGCCGAGACCCAGCCCCAGTCTGGAACCCGAGTGCGTGGGGTCAGAGCGTCACTGGGCGGTGGTGCTCCTCAGCGTGTCCGAGTCACCGGCATCACGTCACGGGGAGGATGGATGCGACGTGGGTAGACAGATCCCTTGCTAGTGTAGGTGGCTAGGGGCCTCGAGGGGAGAAGACAGTTTGTGACCTGAAGGCCCGCACAGGATGGCTGCAGCCAAGCACCCCGGACTGGTGGATGGACGGACGGACAGACAGGAGCGGGCCCAGGACCCCTACCGAGCTACTGTCCTTTTCTCAAAAACAAAAACCTGGGGTCGGGGGGAGAAAGGCGGCAGCAGCAGCTTCTAACCGTCACCACCCTGCTCGTTTCGGACACAGACACGCCCCACCCGTGGGGGACGGGGAGACCCTCAGCAGGGCTCCCCGTCACCACTGCCTGGCATCCCAACTGCCCGAGTGTCGGCGCCTGGATGTGAACCCTTCGATTTGCTTTTCAGCTTGCAGAGAGCGAGGCCGCAGGCCTGGCTCCGGTCCATCAGGTAAGCCGGGCATCTCCGACCGTTTGCATAGTTTCCAAGCTGTGATTTCAGAAAGCAGTCATCTCAGAAACTCCACGGAGGTGCTGCACTCCCAATTTTTCTACACAGCTTACAACACTATTAATTCCCTCACCAATTTCTCTGCTTGCCTATCAGGACTCTGAAAATCGTACAGAATTTATTATAAATCACAGACCACCATTGCTACTTTAATAGGTCTGATGTAGAAAAATACTTGAAATTTAAAATACAAAAATCCAATATAAACCAGAATATTTTTTTAAAAGGATTTCTTCTTTTGGGGCAAACAAGTAGAAATTGGCCTACAACTTTATTTCTTGCTAATAGGCATTGTCCAATTTCAATTGGTTTCAAAATGATGGCCATCCAGAAATAAATCGCTATAAATACATTCAGAGTTTACATTCCAGATTTAGTGGAATACCAAAAGATTCTGAACATTTTTCTGTGGGAGTCTGTTGCTTACAGGACTAAAATAAAAATGTGTAAGAGACTGATTTGAAATAACAGAACAGTAGTAAAAGTCTATGTATAGATATGTATGTATGTATATATATATATATATGTATGTGTATGTTGGTCCACAACTTGACAGGCATGAAACACACCGGCTAGGATTACATCGCAGTCAGTCTGTCCATTCATAGCATTACTCTGATAATTACTAAAATTTATCCCAGGTATACATATTGAAAATATTTCCTTTGCATTCTTGCTGAAGATAGGTACAGTACTTTGGAGAGACGGCACTAATCCCGTTTGCTTGTATGTACACATATACACGAGTGTGTGCGTCTGGACCCACAGCCCACATGCGCTTTACACACAGCTGCGGGCCCACAGCCACAAGCGCCCGGCCGGGAAACACCAACACTGCAAGGTACTGGTCAGTCTTCACTCATCACTGGCTGCACTTGTCCCCCTCACTTGACCTTGGTTACGTAACTGTAAGGAGAGCAAAAAGACAACACAATGTGTTAAAACAGAGACGCGCGCACACACGCGCGCACACACACACGCGCACACACACACGCGCGCACACACACACGCGCACACACACACGCACACACACACGCGCACACACGCGCGCGCACCAGGTGGCAGCTGGTCAGATACGTTCTCCAGAAGAAAAAAACCCTCAAAAGTGGCAAAACCTTGAGCAGAAAATGTACCTCCACTGACTGCATTTTAGACAGTGTCACCTCTTAGAGGTCTTGTTCTTGACTTTTTTTTTTAGAGGGAAAATAAATGAGAAGCAGAAATGAACCATAGAAAATTTGACAAAAGCAAGAGTAACTTCGATTCCCACATGAACACTCAATCTGATGAGAGGACTTGCTAGGAATCCTGGCGGAGTCCCCTCACTCGCACGCGGCCCGACTGCTTCTCTGGGAGTCTCCCCGGCGGGCGCGCAGACCCCAGCGCAGAGGAAGCGCTCCATTTGGACCCCTTCTCCCGGAAACGCCACGGCTCAGCACCAGCAGAAACTCTGACAGCAGCAGCGGACTTCTTTAAGATGTGGGCTAGATTTCTGAGGCCGCCTTCCTTTGTCCACACCAGAGCACAGCTCAGCTCTGCTTATGGAGGTGCGGGGGGGTTGAACCTGGGATTTGGAGCCTCGAGGACGAGAGCCTCGGCGTGACCATTATACTCTCTGCCCCTGCCCAAGTTTGAGGCTTCTAATTTCCTTCTCTAGGAAAATGTCTGTCTGATCTGGGTATGTAGATTTGTCAGGGAAACCGCGAGTGCAAAGAAATCAAGGCTACCCATGTGCAGGTTCGCTGTTAGGACTGAGAGTTCGATGTGCGGGCAGGCCGCTGGGGGTTGAAAAAGATGAGCTCACGTCACGGGGGCCCGGCCCTCATGGGCCGGGAGGGAGGGAGGGGAGGCACTGGCGGGCCGACCGGGAAGGGCCATCTAGCCGGCTACCGCGGGGACAGCGGGCCCCACACGATGGCACTGAACACGGAGCGCGACCTGCCCCACACATCAGTCCCCACAGAAGTGGAGGTGTCAGTTCCTGGTACGCGCATCAGCTTGGATTCTAAGAAGCAGACATTTTAACCCTTAGCCTCTGCGCAGCAAGTTTTCAAACATTCTTTTTCCCCACCCAGGTCTTCACTTACACAGTTTGGTATTGTCTCTGACCCTACAGGGGACTCATCTAGACATCAGCAGCCGACGTGCCTCGGACGGAACCCTTCTTACGCATCTAAACGTAAAATAAAACCGTGAGCTGCTGGAGTACAGGCTCTCACTGGGTTAGTAAGCGGGACAGGGAGACCCGGAAGGGACTGTGAAGGGGCTGCTGTCTGCAGAGAACTACGGCCCCCTGAGGACGAAGCTCCGAATCCTGCCTCGTCATCTTGCCCCAAGAAACACGGCGGAAGAAGCGTGCACCTACTCTGGACTCCAGGACGCTAGCCGAGGGGAGGGGAGGCGAGCTAACCGCTGTACTCCCTCCCTCCCTCCCTCCCTCTCCCACACGGGAAGGGGCTGGGGGCCACCGTGCGGGTTCCGAAACCAGGACCCTCCAGTAACTCTTCGTGGGAAAGGAGGAGCCAAGGAGGGGATGAGAGAAAGAGGTCATCACAGGAACGACAGACGACGTCAAGGGCCGGGGACAGCAGAAGGGCAGATGCTCACAACAGCTTGAGGGGCGTCCGAGGAGAGAGCAATGAATAGAAAAGGAACAAGTGCTAGTGTGCTCCTCAAAGGCAACGCTGCCCACCGACCCCCAGCCCCAACAAGCGTCCCGAGAGAAGGAGGCCGTCTGAGCGTCTGCCCAAAGAGCCCCTGAGCTGCGAGCCCCAGCCGGTGCTTCCCCGAGGCAGCCTGTGGGCAGGGACACGCCGGCCGCACTGGACTCAGCTCCGCAGCCGCTAGTCCTCTCCCCCAAACAAAACAACAACAACAACAACAAAAACCCAAATCTTCAAAATAACTTGCAAGAAGGGACGTTCCGGACTGAAGCGAGCTCACCCAGAAGGCACGTGCCAAGCCCTGCGCGTGAACGCTGGCGCTCCGTGGGGGCCCCAACGTGGGCAGCTCTGGCCCTGGCGGTGTTGCCCCCCTCTGCTCACAGAATGCAAAGCAAAACAAGACAGCTGGGAGAAGTGAAGTTGTGCACGTGGGAGGCCTGGCTCTGCCAAGTGGGGAAAAAAAGAAAAGAGAAGAGAACAGAAGAGGAGAGGAGGAAAAGAAGCCGCACTCACTTGTCCGCTCGGGCACTGGAGTGCAGGACCCCAAGAGGCAGGCGGCCCCTGGTGAAGGGGGGCCCCGGAGGCGGTGCGCGCCGGGCAGCATCACCGTGTTGCTCCGCCAAATACCAGAGGCCGCAGCAAGGGAAAACGCTCCCTCCCTCCATGGCCTGCATAAACCCGACGTGTGTGCCTGTGCGCCCGCCCCGCAGAGCCCGCAGAGCCCGCAGAGCCCGCAGAGCCCGCAGAGCCGCGGTCTGTCTGGAAGTCCTCTTCAGGGTGTGGTGCGGGACTGCACTCTGTACCTGCTCTGCAGCCTCACGATCTGCTAACCTACTGCTCATCTAAAGAAAAACCGCTTCAACGGGCAAACGAAACTCCCTCTTGAAATAACTGACAGAGCAGCCAGCAGGAAGCTCAGAGCACAGGACCCCCCGCACGTGTGCCCAAGTGCTCTGGTCTCTTCCCACCCTTCACTGGACAAATCTTAAGGGGGGCGAAAAGCCATCACGAGGCCCCAACCCTGGAGCCAGAACAGACCTCTACTCACTTCGTGAGGGACTTGAGTGGCTAAGGTGGGGGACACAAAAATAATGCCGACGACAACGATGGCCTCCGGCAACCCAGGATCTCAGCTAGTGCCGGCCTGCCTTCTGTCTTCAAGTGTCATTCCCAACTTGGCGGGACGGGCCGGTGGGCATCGCAGCAGGGGAGGGAGGACACTGCCCAACTAGCTCAAGAAGTCCCCCCGTCCGGGCTCCACTCACCCCGCTCTAAGCACGATTCCTCCTTGCTACGGGAAGTTCCTCAGCTAAACCTCAGCGTGAAAACAATGGCCCTTCCCGAGAGGCCGCGTGTATCTGGTCCTGGCTGACCTGTCTCCTGCTGTGCGGTCAGCCCACACCGGCCGCCCATGGGCTGGCAAAGGAGTCGGCAGCTATCTCTGGAGCCTGTGAGTGGAGGTGGGAACTTGTTTTCTGCCAAGGGCCAGACAGAATTACCAACTGAAAAACCAGCACGAACTGTGCTATGAAGAGAGCTTCAGTTGCCTTGGAGCTTCTGGGCCATCAACAACTGCTCAGGTCGCCATCGTGAGCCCCCCCCCCCGCACCCCCCAGAGAGAGTGAGACCAGCCCAGGTGGGGAGAAGAGATGCACCTGGGTGGGAGAGGGCTTCCCAGGGCGCGTAGCCTTCGAGAAGGAAAGCATGTGGGAGAGGCACGGAACGGGAGGCGGAAGGCAGCGTGGTTTCCTCTTGCCTGTTTCTGGTTGAGCGTTTTGCTGGGGTCAGCCTGGAATCGCAGGGCTGGGGAGGGCCCCAGGCTCACCCTATCGCCACTTTGCGAAGACCCACAACTCAGAGCCACTCTGTGAAGCAATGAAGCCAGAGGGGCTTCTACTGACTGGGTCAGAAAATGAATCCCAATGTATATATTATATATATATTTTTAAACCAGAACACTGTTCAGTTCTGGCTTATGGGGGTGCGGGGGATTGAACCTGGGACGTTGGAGTCTCAGGCATGAGAGTCTGTTTGCATAACCATTATGCTATCTACCCTCCGCCCATGAATCCCAATTTATAATGCCATCTTTTTGGGAAAACATATACCAAATTAAAAAAAAAAAATCAACTTAAAAAATGTTGGGAACAAAGTCCATTCATAAGCTGGAGACAGCTTCAAGTTTACTTTACGTAAAGATAAGGCTAAAACATTTTATTGCCTTATAAAGAGAATATGTTCTAGTCCTCTCAGAAGGTTTGTATAAAACTAATTAGAAACAGATCTGCTGTAATCACCAAAAGTAAGCAATTTCAAATACAGATTCTTTACAATACTACATGCCAGACTAACAGATTTCCTCCTGTGCCAAAGGACCTCATCTGCTGCCATCTCAGTGATTAAACGGCGCTCCTGCCTCACACGCAGGCATCCGTCAGACATTCTCGCCTGCCTGCAGGGCTCCCCAAACCGGGATGCTGGCAGAACTCGAGATGACTGCTTGGAAACCGCTAGCCGGCCCGGACATTCCTTGGGCTCAGTTCCCCCGTGGGGCCCAACTTTCAACTGAGAAGTGGAGCCCAGAGCAAAACTCAAACCAGATCCATGCAAGAGGAAGCGGGGGCCACCAGTTCTTGGGAGAAGGGGTGTTCCTGGGTGCGTGTCAGGGAGGGGCTGGTGTGAGCTCCTGCCGGGACAGGTCACGCAGACCTGCCCGAAGTTTATGAAGGGGCCCGGAGACCCAGCTAGGTAAGAGGAGAGGAGGCTTTTCTGGAACCCGGGCCGGCAGTCCCAGCTTCACCTTTTCTCAGAGGTGGGAACTAGGCTGACTGTGCTCACACCGTTAACTTGCCAAAGGGAACCTGTCTGACAGTGAGTGTCTAGAAGAGCCACGAAGCAGCTGCCATCCGTCTAATTCCATACAAGATGCCCAACCAGAAGGAAAAGGGAAAGCCGGGCGCAGGGAGGTGTTAGTGCCTAGGAAACCCGTCAGATGCAAGAGCCCAGGATGGCCCCTAAGAATATTCCCAACTGAGCACACGGGGGGGGGGGGGGGGGGCGCGGGGCGGGGCGTGGGAAGTCTTACGGTCTCTAGCTGTCTCTGGGTCCCCTCTCCACGGGGCGGGAAGTCTCACGGTCTCTAGCTGTCTCTGGGTCTAATCTCCACGGGGCGGGAAGTCTCACGGTCTCTAGCTGTCTCTGGGTCTAATCTCCACGGGGCGGGAAGTCTCACGGTCTCTAGCTGTCTCTGGGTCCCCTCTCCACGGGGCGGGAAGTCTCACGGTCTCTAGCTGTCTCTGGGTCCCCTCTCCACGGGGCGGGAAGTCTCACGGTCTCTAGCTGTCTCTGGGTCCCCTCTCCACGGGGCGGGAAGTCTCACGGTCTCTAGCTGTCTCTGGGTCCCCTCTCCACGGGGCGGGAAGTCTCACGGTCTCTAGCTGTCTCTGGGTCCCCTCTCCACGGGGCGGGAAGTCTCACGGTCTCTAGCTGTCTCTGGGTCCCCTCTCCACGGGGCGGGAAGTCTCACGGTCTCTAGCTGTCTCTGGGTCTAATCTCCACGGGGCGGGAAGTCTCACGGTCTCTAGCTGTCTCTGGGTCTAATCTCCACGGGGCGGGAAGTCTCACGGTCTCTAGCTGTCTCTGGGTCCCCTCTCCACGGGGCGGGAAGTCTTACGGTCTCTAGCTCTCTCTGGGTCTCCTCTTCCATTTTCCTGATGTCTTCCATTGTCAGGTCGATCCACTTGTCGATCCAACAAAAGAGCTGGCGGTGAAAGTTGGTAAATATCCTTTTTTCTTGCTTTTAAAACAAAAGAGAGTAGTGTAAGATGTCAAAAGACCAAGGCTAGCCCCAATCAATCCCTGAAGTCTACATAAAGTTGGTTTAAAAAGACCACCGAGTCGACAAATAAAAACCGGGGTCCTTCCTTTGGTGGCGGAGCGGTGTAAAACTGACTCCCGTCAACTCAAGATCCCTGAACACGAGCAGAGGCAGCGCGTGCACGTCCTGATCCAACACAAGCTCCTGCTGGGTCCCATTTTTACCCTTTTCTACGAGATCAACTCGAAGTTGTGCTTCGTTAGTGTCACTCTCAACATCTCTGCAGGTCCAAGGAACGCCGTGAGGGAGAGCAACTCGCAAGCGAGAGGCGTCCTGGGTTCCTGGCTCAGTCAACCAAGAGCCCTCACCTGCCTCCACTCGTTTCTCTTCTCCAGTGTCACTGCCACTACAGAACCATGTCTCTGTGAGGGGTCTGAATTATTTAAGCATTACTAAACTTCCCCGACGAGAGGGAACAGTGCACCGAACAGGGAGTACTTTTGGACAATCTTCAACATTTAAATTTTCCCCCAAGACCAGAAGGGACTCGATCAACTACACGTGTGTCTTCCATTTATCAGGCCGGGTTGGTGCAGCTAGTGATCCGGGAAGGAAGGAAGCGGGCCAGCATCTACAGAGTGCCTGCCTGCCGCGGGCCAACTGCACGCGGGCCCGAGAGTGATCAGTCTCCAGCACTTGGGAGACTCTGCTAAAATCAAACGCTTCATTCAGCAGTTAATTTACAAGTCAGAAGTGAGGATGAAGCTGAAGATACAAGTAGCTGTCGGTCTGCAGACAGAACGGGAGCCTTTTCATAATGGTCTAGAACATTCACATGACAGAAAAATCCCAGACTTTCCAGATTCCCCATGTGCCCACCACACGGGCTCTGACAAAAACAATTCTCCCCTTTCTAGCCCAGAGCGCGCACGCCTGTCACTGAAGAAAAGTGACAGAAAGACGAGGCAGCTGGACCTGGAGCCCGGGACAGAACTATGCTCAGTCGCAGCTACTGAAGGCCCCGCAGGAGAGACTGCCCAGTAGACAGGACAGCGTGTGTGCAGGGCAGGCTCAGACAGCAGCCGCCGCAATGAAAGCAGTCTCAGAGCGCGAACACGCCCTCCGGCTGGCGGCCCACAGGCAGCCCTTACCTTCTGGATGAAGTTCTCTACTTTGCTCTGCAGACCCCACCACTTGAACTTGATGGTCACCAGCTTATAGGCGCACATCTGAGGGCAGTCGGGGTTGCCTGCCAGCTCCTTCTGCAAAGAGAGTTCAGAGGGAGAGACCGTCACTTCCGGATTCACGTGCTGATGGCGACTGAGCTTGTGTGCGGAGATCACAGACATGCACGGCCCATCCCTGTCGCCCGTGTGCCCATAACCGCTTCAGCACAAGCTGCAAACCCGCCCACGCGGTCACCACCCGGCCCTCCTGTCCGGCGACGCCGAGCTCTGCTCAGAGCGCAGCAGTCCTGTGCTTCAGCCGTGAGCTCTACTGCGCGCCGCGCCCCCACTGTGGGTACGGGAGAGTCTTCAAACTCTGGCGAGTGTGTGTGGGGGGTATTTCCAGCAGAAGGGGGACAGGCAGAAAGAGGCAGCGCAGACATGGCCGCCCAACAAGGCAAACGCACAGGTCCTGGGCTGACTGCCGCCAACAACCACACCTGCCGGCTCAGGTGAGGAGGGGCACTGGCCGAGGTAGGACAGCCCGGATTAAAGCAGGTGGGCAGACAGCCTGCGGGCTCAGGTGAGGAGGGGGCACTGGCCGAGGTAGGACAGCCCGGATTAAAGCAGGTGGGCAGACAGCCTGCGGGCTCAGGTGAGGAGGGGGCACTGGCCGAGGTAGGACAGCCCGGATTAAAGCAGGTGGGCAGACAGCCTGCGGGCTCAGGTGAGGAGGGGGCACTGGCCGAGGTAGGACAGCCCGGATTAAAGCAGGTGGGCAGACAGCCTGCGGGCTCAGGTGAGGAGGGGCACTGGCCGAGGTAGGACAGCCCGGATTAAAGCAGGTGGGCTGACACCCTGCGGGCTCAGGTGAGGAGGGGCACTGGCCGAGGTAGGACAGCCCGGATTAAAGCAGGTGGGCTGACACCCTGCGGGCTCAGGTGAGTAGGGGCACTGGCCGAGGTAGGACAGCCCGGATTAAAGCAGGTGGGCTGACACCCTGCGGGCTCAGGTGAGGAGGGGGCACTGGCTGAGGTAGGACAGCCCGGATTAAAGCAGGTGGGCAGACAGCCTGCGGGCTCAGGTGAGGAGGGGGCACTGGCCGAGGTAGGACAGCCTGGATTAAAGCAGGTGGGCAGACAGCCTGCGGGCTCAGGTGAGGAGGGGGCACTGGCCGAGGTAGGACAGCCCGATTAAAGCAGGTGGGCTAACACCCTGCGGGCTCAGGTGAGGAGGGGCACTGGCCGAGGTAGGACAGCCCGGATTAAAGCAGGTGGGCTGACACCCTGCGGGCTCAGGTGAGGAGGGGCACTGGCCGAGGTAGGACAGCCCGATTAAAGCAGGTGGGCAGACAGCCTGCGGGCTCAGGTGAGGAGGGGGCACTGGCCGAGGTAAGACAGCCCGATTAAAGCAGGTGGGCAGACAGCCTGCGGGCTCAGCAGCGCGGACAGGCATCCTGACGTGGAGGTCCCCTCTGGCAAGCACCCGGGCAGTGAGGCTGAGTCTGCAGGGTGGTCCTCCCCGGTCAGCTTGGGGTGCATCCTGCATCGGCACCGCGGGCCTGCAGAACCAGAGCAGCTCCCACTCTGCTCGGGGCTCCCGACAGTCAAACTCACAACTTAGACCCGGCACAATGACGGGCAGTCCCGGTTCCCACGAGAGCAGCCCGCAGACGGACACCCTTCACACACGGGGTGCTCGAGCCCGCACACCCGCGCCGGCCTCCAACGCCGAGTGGTGTGTGAGCAGATGCTCTCTCTCCCTTTAGCCACAGACACGTCGACTTAGAGGACGAGCCTGAGCTGCCGCTGCACGTCGGCCAGAAGCACTCGGCCTCGTTCCTGCCAAGGCCTTGGCGACCCGCCTCCAGTGAACGGACGGTCATGTGTGTGAGTGTCCGTGTATATTCTCTCCTGCTGTTTTAACGGGACCCCGAGCTCTGCTGTAGTTAACGTTTCTTCTTGAAAATGGCACGTGGGCACAAACGTGGGCAATACCAGTGATGGGCCCTTCTGCAGTGAGCTCTACACAACAAAAGGACCCCCAGCGTATCTTCCCAGGACTCCCTGCCACAAAGCAGCCCCGTGAGAGAGCAGCGCACACACGCACTGCACTGCATGCAAAGGTCCCCCCAGCAAACACTAAGTGGTGCCACCCGCCGCCCGGTCCCTGTTCTCCTGTGGTGCCAGGGAGCCAACCAGGCGCTCACACAGCAAGGCGGGTGCTCTGAGCTGAGCCGCGTGTGGCGCCCTGGGACCCCAGTGACTTGTCTCCCAACTGTTACTCCACAGCAGATTTGCTTTAAGGAAACATCCCGGGGTGCGGAAGCTTAACAGTTATGCTAAAGGTTTTCATGCCTGACGTTCCAAAGTCCCAGGTTCAATCTCCAGTACCACCCACCATAAGCCGGAGCTGAGCAGTGCTCTGATCTCTCTCATTAAAATAAAACAAAACAGGGGTCGGTGGTAGCACAGTGGGTTAAGCGCCAGTGGCACAAAGCGCAGGGACCGGCATAAGGATCCCGGTTCGGGCCCCCGGCTCCCCACCTGCAGGGGAGTCGCTTCACAGGCAGTGAAGCAGGTCTGCAGGTGTCTGTCTCTCCCCCCTCTCCATTTCTCTGTCCTATCCAACAATGATGACATCAATAATAACAACAATAACCACAACAAAAGCAACAAAAGGGGGGGGAAAGGCCTCCAGGAGCAGTGGATTCATGGTGCAGGCACTGAGGCCCAGCAATAACCTGAAGGCCAAAAAAAGAGAACATACCAGAGTGCTGTTGATCACAGGCCACTCTGGATTGCCAGGCTCCAGTGCTAAAAGAAAAACCATCCCACCATCTTGTAACAACCACAGGATGGGGCAGGGTCCTCTGTGAAGAGCTAAAGTTAATACAAACAGGCTACACCAAACTGGCACTGAGAAACACACACACACACACACACACACACAACTTCAACAGCTACACAAGCTTCTCACACTCCTTCTCTGGCCGGCTGCTTAAATAAATTAACTCATAAAGTAACAGTGGTCTACAAAATTTCGTTTAAAGCCCATATGGGGCAGAAAAGAATTAGTTATCTCAAGTTGTCTTCCCCATATCTAAAATGCATATTCAACTTCAATGTGCTATTTGCTTGTCACCCAGCGTACACACAGTGCCTAAAATAAGGCCAGGAAAGAACATGTAAATTGACAGGAAACCAAGCAGGTGAGTAACAGCTGCTTCCGGTACTGCCAGCCGCTTCCGCACAGCGTGCGACCTCAGTGTGCAGCGCAGGTGACTGGAAGCGGGAGCCCCACACCCAGGCTTCTGTCTGACCACTGCTACCGTAAGGCCTCCCACTAATGCTCACAACGGCTTACACAATTCAATTTTTTAAAAAATATTTATTTCCTTTTTGTTGCCCTTATTTTTTTTATTGTTGTTGTAGTTATTATTGTTGTTGATGATGTCGTTGTTGGATAGGACAGAGAGAAATGGAGAGAGGAGGGGAAGACAGAGAGGGGGAGAGAAAGACAGACACCTGCAGACCTGCTTCACCGCCTGTGAAGCGACTCCCCTGCAGGTGGGGAGCCGGGGGCCCGAACCGGGATCCTTAAGCCTGTCCTTGCGCTTTGTGCCACATGCACTTAACCCCACTGAGCTACCGCCCGACTCACGCAATTCAACTTTTAATCTGAGCCGCGGCCATAGCGCTGACGCTTCACTTTGGAAGTGGGTTTTTAAATTTTCCATTTATCTTTTTAAAATTTTTTTTCCTTTTTGTTGCCTTTGTTATCATTGTGGGTTGTTATTGTTGTTGGATAGGACAGAGAGAAATGGAGAGAGGAGGGGAAGACAGAGAGGGGGAGAGAAAGACAGACACCTGCAGACCTGCTTCACCGCCTGTGAAGCGACTCCCCTGCAGGTGGGGAGCCGGGGGCTCGAACCGGGATCATTACGCCGGTCCTTGCGCTTCGGGCCACGTGTGCTTAACCCACTGCGCTACCGCCCAGGCCCCCTGGAAATGGCTTTAAGTCTCCGTATTTGGTCGTGAAAACACAAAGCGGCCACCCTGCCCGGAAGTGACTGAGTGAAGATCCCAGTTCCTCTTGGCACCACCGTTCGGGGGCGGCTCAGGCAGCCGGAAGGTCCTGGAGCGGCTGCTATGCCGCAAAGCTGCTGAACCTGCAACTGGAGCTGCGTGGGGCGGGGGTCCCGCAAAGCCCCCTGGGTGTGCACTGAGCGCCCGGCACCGCATGGAAGCCACATAGAGCTCCCCAAGTGCTGGTGCTTCATACACTTTCTCTCTTACAGATTTGAAGGCGGGGATAGTTCAACAGCGTATAAATAAATGAAAGAAGAAGAACAATAAAGCAAGGAAGCAAAAGCAAAAGAAAAGGTGGGTTGAGGTGGCGGCCCAGCGGACAGCTGAGCGGTGGGAGCACCAGGGGTGGGTCAGAGGAATCCCAGGACAGTGTCTCTCCCTTTCTCTACACGCACAGAATAAAAACTGGGCTGGGCAGGTGGCTGTCAAGTCTTGGGTGACAATGGACTCAGCTCCTTCCACAAAACAGCGCAAGGACCCGCATAAGGATCCCAGTTCGAGCCCCCGGCTCCCCACCTGCGGGGGAGTCACTTCACAGGTGGTGAAGCAGGTCTGCAGCTGTCTGTCTTTCTCTCCCCCTCTCTGTCTTCCCCTCCTCTCTCCATTTCTCTGTCCTATCCAACAATGATGACATCAATAACTACAACAACAATAAAACAAGGGCAACAATAAGGGAAAGTAAATAAATATAAAAAATTAAAAAACAAACAGCCAAAGTTGTGGGCTGACAGAGACCCCAAACTATGATTCATCGCTACACGGAATCTACCTTCCGACTGTAGCACAGCAAGTACTAGCTAGTTGTGAGATGTTTCCAAAGCTGTATTTAAACAGTCTGTATACTCACTGAATTCCTTACATTTCATGTTTCTAACTGAAATCAAAGCCCCAAGCCCGAATCATGTTTCTAATTTCACAAGGCAGATTGGGTTACTCGGAGGTATGCGGCCGAGGCCCGAGGGAGAGAAATGCATACTGGAGCTCTCGGCAAACTAAACAAGACGCGGCGTGTTTGAGCGAGTGGGGCGCAATCAGCCCGTGCTCTCCACAAGGCCGAGGTTCTTGTGTCCGTGACAAACAAATATATACAAATGGAAGGGAGTTAGAAAGTAAAACAACGGAAGGCCGCAGGCTTCCTGGAAGCTCGTGTGCTAAGCCTGTAGCCGGTACGCCGGGCCCTGTGCCGCCCCAGGCCCACTCCCACTCCGGTTCCCCGGGTGAGACATGCCGGAGAAGACGGACAGGCCTGCGCACCACCTCGCCAGCTAACACTCTGCAAGGACGCCGGTTCCAGGAGTGCCCAGATTCTCTCTGCATCTGATAGGTTGTCGATTTAGTTATTTAAGTGTACACCACGGATTTCAGGAAGAAAGCTAAAAATGAGCACCTTGCCGGGGCCGCTGTTTGCCCATGCCTGACGGCAGGCGAGGGCAGGGAGAATAAATAAATACATATAAAGAAATTTAGTAAGTCTCTGTGCATCAGTGAGACCCGAAGTCTTGTGGCTTGTGATTCAGGGGGAACAGGGGTGGGGTCAGAGGGAACACATCAGCTAACCTGACACAAATCACCCCAAGTGACAGAACCCCGAAGTAGGGTTCAGTGGCGGGAGATTGCCAGCTGGCTGGACAGAAGAGAAACGCCATGCAGAGCGAGCAAAGGTGAGCCCAAGGTCGGAAGACTGAATGAACTAAAGTCTTTTTTTTTCCCTCCAGGGTTATCACTGGGGCTCGGTGCCTACACCATGAATCCACTGCTCCTGGAGGCCATTTTTTTCCCTTTTATTGCCCTTGTCTTTTTTTTTTAATCACTGTTGTGGTTATTGTTATTGATGTCATCGTTGTTAGGACAGAGAGAAATGAAGAGAGGAGGGAAGACAGAGAGGGGGAGAGAAAGACACCTGCAGACCTGCTTCACCGCCTGTGGAGCCGGGGGCTCGAACCGGGATCCTGACGCCGGTCCTTGTGTTTTACACCACGTGCGCGTAACCCGCTGCACCACCGCCCAACCCCCAAGGGTCAAACTAATTTCACGGAAACAGCTCCAAAACGAAGACAGGAAAGTGTCCTGCCTGTGACAGGGCCCCCTGGCTTCTTGCACGTCTGCGTCCTGATCTGCCCCGTGCCGTCGCCCCTGCAGAGGGCCAGCCCGCTCAGTCACTGTCTGGACCCGACAGGAGACTTTGGGCTCTGAGATCTGAGGTGTGGCTAGAAGGAGTCCGTCCTGAGCACAGAGCTTCTGGAGGACACAGAGAAGCCTTTTGTGGTGTCCTGTGAGACCACCGCAGAGCGAGTCTCTATATCCTTACACCAAACCAGCGACAAAGCTAGTTGCCGAATCAGGCACTTAGAAGAGCCAGCCCCGCCTCAAGGTCTGCGCTACAATGCCTCGTCCACAAGGAGGTCCAGCCAGAAACTGCGTGAGGCTGCCAGGGAGAGACCACAGGGTGCTGTGAACACCTCTCCTGGACTCGGGCACACACAGGGGAGGGCGTACGGGGGCGCCCTCAGCCCTCCCCTCTGCGAGGCTATCTGGAATATGGCGTCTTGCTTTAAACCAACAAAGATCAGCTTGCAGAGAACTCTTTGGGTGGCTTCAGACGCCATGCTGGTTTCCACACACACCTCTCACCTTGGCTGAAAAACCAGCGGGATCTTACGGCCACCGACAATCAAGGCTGCCAGCTTGCTGACCGATGCGAGGTGGGAAGCGAAAGGGGTCAAAGTCCTCAGTCAGCTGGCACGCTCCTTTTTCTGCATGTCGGACAGCCAGTTCCTTCTGGACTCTGCCCGCCTCATGACAGCAGGAGTGCTCAACTGACTACTCAGAACCACCCCGCTATTTCAGAGACCACGGCAGGTCACTGAAATTCAGTTCAACACAATACAAGTGATAACGGGTTGCTGCACCTACCACAGTGTGGCTACAGTTAACAGCCAACAGGGGACAGACAGACAGACAGACACAGACACGCGTGCGTGCGCGTGCGCGCGCGCACACACACACACACACACACAGAGAGAAAATGCAGGAGGTGTTAAAATGCAAGTAAAAAAAAAAAGGGTAAAATCATATTATTTCTAAAACCTAAATCTATTCAAGAAACCCCAATACAGGGCGCCGGGCAGTAGCACACCTACTGAAGTGCATGTCATCATCACTCACACGGACCTGGGTTGCAGTCCCAGCTCCCCACCTGCAGGGGGAAGACTTCATGAGCGGTGAAGCAGGGCTGCAAGTGTCTCTGTCTCTTTCTCTCTCTATCTCCCCCTCCCCTCTCAATTTCTCTCTGTCCTGTCAAGTTTAATAAAAAGGAAAAAGAGGAAACAATGGCCACTAGGAGTGGTGGATTCGTAGTGCTGGCACTGAGCCCTAGAAACAGCCCTGGTGGCAAATTAAAAAAAAAAAAAAAAAAGAAATTTAAACGAACACGAATCTATTACCAAAAAAATGCAATGTGAATTAAGGGGGAGGGATCATAAATAAAAGCATTCCAAGTTCCTAAAAGGTTGGAAATTAGGTCAAGTCAGAGTCAGAAGTCAAACTACCGAAGCTGTCTGTTAGAAAGCTGGGTGCCCCAAAGTAAGAGACTCTGGGGTGGGTGGGTGGGGGGAGAGTCCAGATCCTGGAACAGGCTGACAGAGGACCTAGTGGGGTTGTACTGTTATGTGGAAAACTGGGAAATGTTATGCATGTACAAACTACTGTATTCACTGTCAAATGTAAAACATGAATCCCCCAATAAAGAAATTAAACAAAGCACTGTATTTCTACAGCGATTGAAATTCTTACCTTGACAGTGTTTTTCTGACTTCCATGAATCAAGTATGGGTGTGTTCTTTTTTAGAAAACAACTACTTGTCATCAAAGTTGTTCTCTGTGGTCCCACTTTCCAAAATATAACCAATAAAAAGCCAGGAGCGTGACGCTGGGTGAGGGGGTTCGCTCCGCACTTACTAACTAGAAACCTTCACTTAACATGGATGTCTGTACTGCTCCAAGTCTCAGAAGACAACATCTCAGCCCCCCGGACTAAATCAGTTGTCTCTTGTAAGAGTTATCAGAATAGCATTACGCTGGAAGTGACAGTCTGGCTCTGTTCTGTTTGCTAATGTGGCACCGACTCGCTGGCCAACTGCAACTGGCTGTGAGTCCTTATCGCAAATACAACTATCTTTGTGCCACTGCTATTTTTCAATTCAACGTCACCGGCTCTCCCGGACCCGGGACCTGTCAAGTGTTCGGCAGCCAGGATTCTGCCTGTCAGAAAGGTCAGCATCAAGTACCTTCCAGTTGGCTCCCAACGGGCCTCTCTTGGTCTTGACTGACTGGAATAGCGCTGGGTCTTCATCAGCTTTGTAGTCCTGCAAAGCAAAAGCAAAGTCAGAGGCAGAGAAAAACCCAGAGAGTCCTCTTCCTCTCGCTCAGAGCGTCTGGCAGGGATGGGAGCACACAGACACCGAGCAGGTTGCCGTCTCTCAGCTCTGGCTCCAGCCCCGCCTGGAGCCTCCACCGCAAGGTCCGGCGACAACACACCGGAAAGCGGCGCTGGTCTGCAGACCCTCCGGAGACCACCGGCGACCTCGGTGACCGGCTCCCAGGCTTCCCCACTGCCAGCCACGCCTCCGGCAAGTGCGATTCCGGCTCCCCCCGGGACGACAGACCTTCTCTGCAGCTCCACCTGCCTCCCAGTCCCTTTGGCATCACGCACACAATCTACCGGTAGGAGGAAAACCCGCGTCTGAGCAGCCGGGCTCTGGGCGAGGACGTCCCATCTGGAGCGGGGGACGGTGTGGGCACAGGACAGACTTCCGAGCGCACCCACCGGAGACAGACTCACGGCCAGTCCCGGCGATGACTCCTCAGGAGGACGCCGCCAGTATGAGCCAGTATGAATGCGGCATCGAGGAGACCACGCGCTGGGCGGAGAGCTGCGGGCGTCGTCTCGGGAGCCGGGCAGTGGGGCTCGCTCGCTAGGGCGGCAGCACGGCCGCCTGAACGCCACGATCGAGCCACAGCCTGACCACAAACACGCCGGCTGCAAACCCGGCAAAGCGCCGACGGCTCTGCATGCACGGCCGTTCCGACACAAAGACACACAGGCCAGCAGGTCGAGCCTGCTCTCCCCCACGGACGAGCGCCAACACTGGAGCCACCACCTTTGGCGTGGGAAGCCAGAGGGGGCCCGGGGGCAGAACCAGAACCGGAACCTGCTCCGGGTCCCGGCGAGTGGGTCTACGCTGGGGGCTGGGGACAATCTGAGAGGAGGGAACAGAAGCCCCAGGGCACAGGCCCCGGCCGCCAACAGGGAACCAGCCCAGAGTCGGGTCAGCACGGAGCCCAGAGAGGTATTTCCGAGTGAGTCTGAAAATCGTATTTAGACACCACGGGGCCTGGGCAGCACTTAGCAGATCAAAGCGTCTGAGGAAAGCACCTGTCACTAGGGGAGGGTGTTCCCGAGTCTTAGAGGAACGTCCTGCTGGCCGTATCACAGCTGAGGTGACACAGCGGAGCCTGGCACGAGCTGCACAGTAAACACACTCTCTGAATCTGAGCGACCATTAGTCAGAGGACGTCCCATTATTTTAAGGACCATTAAGGAACAAACTCGGCCAATACAACAATCTCTAACTGGAAGACAAAGCCTGACGCTGAATAAATAAAAATGGGGGGCGGGAGGGGGAGAACCTTCACACTGAAGAAATGTTCTGCAGGAAAACCTGTGGCTTCCAATGCGCAAGGAAGAAAAGTGAAACTCAGCGAACGCTGTGTATAGAGAAGAGCAGCGTGACCCAAGCAGCGGCCGCTCGCAAGGGCTGTGCGTGAACCGCAGCTGGAACAGCGGGCCTCGGCCACCTCCGGCCTGCGCAAAGGACGCTCCCTTAGGGTAGGGCTGAATTCATTAAGGGAACACTCACCCCAGGAGATGGCCCGAGCCGGGTTACGAGCACGATGCCAGCCGGAGAAGGTGACGACGGGAGGGAAGGGGTTAAGTGGACGCCTGGGCCGAGACTGTCCCAACCCCCTGCCATGCCAGGGTGACACTGGGGCTGCTTTCCAGTACCTGTCTGACACCACGAGCGAACTAAAGAGAGGGGCTGAAACTGGTTCTCTCCGACTGACTGCACGCTGTCCCGGGGCAGAGCAGCTTGGAGGCAAGAGGCCTCCAGTTGGAGCTCTCACACCCACCACCAGCGGCCAGGGCACCTACACATGCTCAGTTTCCTCCCTTCTCTGCACGGGGGACTCCCAGCATCAGAGGGGACTGAACCTCCAGGCCGGCCCGGCTGCTTCACCGCACAGGCCAGACAGCCGCGGGCCGGCAAAGGCAGGCGGCCCGGAGCACGAAAGCAAACCGTGTCCTCGCCCGCCCGTGCCCTGGGCCCGCTCCCCGAAACCACAGTCTAGAAGGGCAAGGCGTCCAGGGACGCCAGGCGGGTAACACACAGTTCCAAAGCACCAAAAAGGCAGCAGCTCTGGCAACCAAAATGGACCCTCCTGTCAGGCCTCAGTGTGTGCCGAGAAAACATTACACATTCACCCGGGGAGTTGAGTCTTTCCTCTCTGTCCTTTTTTTTTTTTTTTCCCCCTTTCTCTTGAAGCAAAAGCATCAAACATTAAACATTAAAGACAGACTGAAAATGTAACAAAACCCAATTACTAACAACAGCACCTTACCCTTGACAGATGAGAATAATGCATCTTGTCAAAACCTAGGAATTCCCGTGTTTTTTTTTTTTTTTTTTTAATGTTAGTGTGAACACGTAAATGTTTAATCAGTTGAATTAAGAAGCAAGGTATTAAAGAGCAAAGAGTCAGGTGTTGTTTAACAGTTCTGGTAGCCTGGTAGCCAACACTAAATCCTCCAAGCACGATCCTTTTTTTTGCTACTGTTTTATTGTGGGGTATCTGGTCTGGTCTTTCTGTACTGGAAACTGGCCGATTTATATCCATATCACAATGAACAAATATATTCCTTCATGTATGACAGTTCCAGCATACGGAATGCAACCTCAGCTACCAATTGTAGCTGCAAATGAGCACTGGTGTGGAGTGAGACAGCCTGCTGGCTTTGTTAGTATTCCGGCTCCTCTGGGATCCCATGGGGAAAGGAGAGGCTCTGATGAAGAGAAGCCCTTGGCTCATGGTTTATTGTGTTTGCCACCAGCTGCAGACTTCTCATCTCATTAGCTCTTTTAGAATACTGTGGGTGAAGACAGCTGTAGCCTACTTGAGTCTCCAGCTCCTGGGTATTCTGAAGGCTGAATTTGCTATTCACTTTCTATAATCCTTGGGAAGGGAAGGGATGGGGAGGGGAGGGGAAGGAAAAAAAAAGAAAGAAATGAAGGAAGAAAGAATGCAAATTCACTAGACCAAGAAAATGTATTATTTTTTAAAGATTTTATTTATTTATTCATGAAGATAGGAGAGAGAGAGAGAGAGAGAGAGAGAGAGAGAGAGGGGAAGATGGAATGAGAACCAGACATCACTCTGGTCCATGTGCTGCCGGGGATTGAACTCTGGACCTCATGCTTGAGAATTCAATGCTTTATCCAACTGTACCACCTTCTAGACCACAGGAAACGTATTTTTAAAATGAGTTTTCAAATCCTGTTCGAGAGTAGAAAGGTGCATTGCATTGAAAAAAAAATCTTTTCTGATCAAATTTTAATTATCTATCTTATGCCAGAGGCTTGGCCAGGATAAGGGCTTAGTAAAACCGTCATCATCAAGTTAGATGTAATGTCCCCAGACGCTGCCCGCACCACCAATGCTGGTGCCTGAGCCACAGAGAAAGAAACACAATGGCATCAGCATGAGCTAGATCTGAATTAGTGTTACTGCAACTCTATGTAACTGAAAACTCGTCTTTAAGAGGCGGCGGCCAGCCCGAGTCAAGCTAGCCTTTGGAGAGCAAATAAACAAACACACTATGGTGAACGAAGGGGCTGCAGAGCCTCGCGGCTGGAGCTGCAGAATCCACTCGTTCGAGTCTTATAAATAACTGTTTTCTGTCACTGGGATACAAGAGCCACGCTACCTCTTGGGTGTCCATCTGTTACTTGCTACGGCTCTCCACAGAAACTTTCAATAGGAAGCAGACTCATCGAAGACAAAGAATATTAATTTAATGAATCTTCGGGCATTGCAGCTGCCTCCCCACCCCCAAACACAAGCGCAGAATCTGTGCTGGGCCCACCTAACTGTCCTTGAGCCCAGACTCAACTCATGACCATGAATGGGAAGGGGCAGGCTGGCGGCTTTTCTGACAGCTTGCGGCAGAGTCGCGGTGAGCCCCAGACACGAGGAGCTGCTTAGAGAAGCCCGTGTGTGTCGGCACAGGTGAGGCCGAGTGTCAGCTGGGAGAAGCAGAGGCTGGGTACCTGCTTACTTAGAAAGACACCCCCCACGCCGGCCGGCGCAGACCCTCAACAAGTCTCCCGAGTAAACATGAAAACCTGAGAGTAGCCAGCTAGAAAATGCCTTTCTTTAGCGTTAAGGTGATCAATTAGGTGTCTGTTCAAACAGCTCACAGAGAATCACAAAGTTTCAAAGGCAGGGGTGCCGGACTTCCCAAAGTCCATCCCCGCTGGCTGCTCACCTGCTCGTCACGGCCAAAGACAAAGGCCGGGTGGAGGCGGAGGCTGTGAGCGCACAAGACCACCACAGGGCCTGCTGGCGATGCCCGGCGGCCTCAGCGAGCAGGGTCACCCTTGACCCGGCGCCTTACTGGAGTCAACAAACCCCGGGCTGCCTCCGAAGGGGAAGCCCATTTGTGAAGCACAGAGCTGTGCTGAACTTCCAAGGGCCAGCAGCAGAGGTGTGGAGAGGAACTCTGACTGACTTGTTCAAGAAACTCGTCTCAGTGGTTGTTCTCAAATAAGAAGCTTGCTCCTCTATTCTTAATTACATCTCCCCAATGACTCCCGAGCCCATTCCAGTTCCCACAGAGTACCATTAATGTGGGATAAGTAAATCTCATTAATTCATAATATGAATGACTGGAATTCATAACAATTCGGGACAGGGGCTGGACTGAAGTTTATCTTTGCGTGATCTATGAAAAAAAGATCTGCTACACAAATTAATAGAGTAACAAGATCTCAGGAGGCCTGTTTCAACAGTTCAGAAGTGTTTTAGAGCAATTCAGAAGCATTCATTTGCATATAATTATTATGCTAATTACAAATCGTCCTTATCTATTCACTAGACGGATTCCCAAAGGACCACTAATTGTCAATAACTTGTTGGCCTAGTTTTTGTTACTGAACATACCTCGGAGGAACAAGCCCGCATTAGAAATATTCTCCGCTTCAGCCCCTCGCTAATCCTTGCTGGCTTTTCACCAAGGATGCTGCTAAAAGCTGAGCTTTAACCTGAGGCGCGGTCACACCTACAAGCAACCATTCTCAGCGCAGAGCACGGGGGTGGCCACAGCCCAGGTGCCAACTCAGGGCACAGCCAGGATTCTCTGCTTCCTTCCCCTCTCGCTCCTGGCTGTGCTGATGAGGGCAGGCCCTCAAAGTCCGCTCAAGGTTACAAATTAAAAGAGGGAGAGAAATAAAAATCGGGGGTTATGAGATGACAACCGAAGCCTGCTGCAGCAGACTCCACACCCGAATTCCCACAGAAGGGAGAGCAGGTATCTGCTTCCCAGATGGAGGCAGGAGTGGAGGCCAAGGAGACCCCGGGGAATGGGAGCCGGGCTGGAGGTTCCAGGAGAGCCCAGGAAGCAAGGCTGCTGCTGTCACTGCAGGACTGCCAACCGCCCAGGGCAAGAGAGACCAGAGGCAGAAAGAGACAGACAGACAGACAGACACGGAGGCTTCTTCCAACATAGCGGAGGCCGGGCTCGCACCTAGGTTTTCTGGGCCCGGTTAAGCCTATTATTTAACAATGAAGCCATTTTAAACGCTAGACACCAGAGATTTTAATATATTAACCTGTCAGTTCTGTTAAAGGTGCAAGTACTTTTTTTTTTTTTAATTGAATAGGACAGAGAAACTGGGAGAGGCAGAGAGTGGGAGAGACAGACAGACACCAGCAGACCCGCTTCAAACCCCCTGCAGGCAGGCTCCTGGCGCAAGTACGCACACATTACAAATCCTTAAGTATATGCCACACGCCTGTGTCTTTTCCCACATGCCAGCTCATAACACATCACACAGATCCCTGAGCATTGGGGGGGGGGGTGTGGACTACAAGTAGCACCGACACCCTGGGCCGAGCCCCCTGCTTCCTCTGGCTCCTCCCAAGCTCGGACAAGCTGGGCTCAGAGGCGGCACAGGCACGAGGAGGGTCGGGTTCATACCCTCCCTCACCCCAGGACAAGACTCCGGTGGAGGGACGTCTGCCTCTCCGCCCAGACACCTTTCCCAAGAGTCTGCACCGCCGGTGGTGAAGGACTTTCAGCACGAGCGCACGTCAAACGCTGAGCTATCTGCACTCACTGCTATCAGCTGCTCAGAGAACACACCACCCACCCAGAAACTGCCGTGATTCTGCTTCATACTCCACCGTAAGTCCTGCTTCCTTCCTTCTTTTAAAACACAGGTTAGAAAGAACACAAAGCTGGTGATGAGTGAGTGCTGAGGAAGGGGCATTTGGGGCCAGACATGTCTGTGGTGCAGTTTGCCTAAGATCCCAGACATCAGAGGCATCAAAGAGGCGGTGTGGCATTCGTCCACAAGAGGGCACTGCCGCCCAACAGCACCCTCCAGCGGGTCTCTGAATCTTCCTGGGAAGCACATCCTGCAAGGTTCTCAAAGCAGAGCCAAGGCGGAAACACTCCCACATTCCTCTGACTAGGAAGCATGCTCACATGGGTCTCGATGAACTCTGGGATGCGGCCGGCAGGGGACACGTCTCAGGTACACGTCTCAGGTACAGTACAGACCAGACCGGACCGACACCTGAAACACCAAGTCGGAAGCCAAAGCAAAACTGCCATTTCCTCAAGATCTGGACTCGAGTTTATTACAAATCAGGAGCAGAGAAGCAGTTTTCTCCCCTCCCTCCTTCTTTCCTTAGAGCACAGAAGCAGTTCTCTCCCCTCCCTCTCTCCCTTCCTCCTTTCCTTCCCTGCCTCCGGGGTTACCGCTGGGGCTCGGTGCCAGCACTGCGAATCCACTGCTCCTGGAGGCCATTTTTCCGTTGTTGTTATTGGTGGTGGTGGCGTTGGATAGAACAGGCAGAAATGGAGAAAGGAGAGGGAGACAGAAAGACAGACACCTACAGACCTGCTTCACCGCCTATGAAGCGACTCCCCCTGCAGGTGGGGAGCCGGGGCTCGAACCGGGATCCTCGCGCCGGTCCTGGGGCTTCACGCCACATGCGCTTCCAAGGCAGCATCTGGCCAGCACGGACTCTCCCTGGGCTTGCTGACTGTCAGCAGAGACTGCTACGAAACAAAAGCTCTTGTTTTAGAGCCACAGATGTGGGCAGCTGCATAGCCACAGCACAGCTCCAGCAGACAGAAAGCCTTTCTTTTCCAGTCAAAGGCGACAGCGGGAACCAAAGCAACACGGCAGTGCAGGACCTGAGGGCTGGAGACAGCCCGCCCGGTGCAGTGTGCGCCTTACCCTGTGTGAGGCTTCAAGAGTGGTGCTGTGATCTCTCTCTCTTAAGGTTTTACTTACTTATTGATGAGAAAGATAGGAGGAGAGAAAGAACCAGACATCACTCTCCACACGTGCTGCTGGGAACCCAACTTGGGACCTCATGCTTGAGAGTCCAAAGCTTTATCACTGCGCCACCCCCCGGACCACAGATTCAACGTCTATGACCCTCCCCCCCCCAAAAAAAAAAGTCTGCAGGTCATCCCAGGCAGTGGAATCATAGAGGTATCAAGTCCCGGAGAAGCCCTGGGAGGGAAGAATAAAGGACGTAATGCAGACAGCACAGCGAGGCCCTCTGCGCGGAGCCCAGCGGCGGCCACGATCCCAGGAGCCCTGTGCCGGAGGGAGCGGCCAGGGAAGCCGGTGAACCTGCGGCTTGAGACGCCCCTCCCTGCGCCGCCCACAAGTGACGAGAAGAGCGGCGACTTCGGGAAGGTAGGCCGAGGCTCCACACTCAGGGCACCGCCTCAAGGCCACCGGAGCACCCACAGGGCTGGAGAGGGTCGAGAGGAAGCTGCCGCCCCACCGAGCATCGCCAGGCCCAGGCCCCGGGCGCACGGCCTCCTGCTGGGGTCACCCCCTCTCTGATCTGCTGTATCTCTGTGGTCTATTTTCAAGCTGCAGCCCCCAAACAATTCAGGATTTCTCTACTGTTCATATCTGCTTACTGCTGACATCTACAAAAGTTAGACACGGGTTAGAGTATGTCAGATGCAGATCTGTAAGTCTCAAAGTTTTGAATTAAACAAAAGTTCTACTACAAAAAACAAACAGAACTGAAAACTTGTGAAGACAAAGCCCTCTGCTCCAGCAGTGCTCAAGTGGGGCAGGCAGGGAAGGGCCCATCTTTGCCAACACACAGAAATACCTAAAAATATGGTTCCAATTTCTTCCTTTTTTTTTTTTTTTTTTAAACCCTGCTCATTTTCTTTCAAATTGCTTCCAAAAATGAAGGTCTCTGTGATGTTAATCGTGTGTACACTTCGGCTTACACTTTAAAGGGCCTTCCTCTCCTGGGAAGTGGCTTTTGTATACAGATCCTGGGGAGCTACTTAGACAGCACGCTGGGGATGATTAAAAGCGGCCAGATTCCAATTTATACCTAAAAAAAAAAAAAAAAAAAAAAACAGGAGCAGATGTCAACTGACTGCATTTGTGTATGTTTTGGAAATGAGCTGGAGATGCATGTGCATTCCATCAGGGCATTTAAAGAATTCTCAATTTTTTTTTTTTTTTTTTTTTACACTGTGGTTCTGTAACAGCGAGAACTTCAGAAATTAGAAAACATTAAACCTTACGTTATGGTGTTTGACGCGAGATCCCTTGATTCGTTCAAGCACCTTTAATCTGAAAGAAAGGCACTTGACATTCTGAAAGCACTCAGGAGTCTAAGATGTGGAGGCATCTCAGATATGTATATATAGTTTATATATGTGATATTAGTAAAGGGAAAAGTAGCATTTATTCAACATCTGAGCAATACAACTACTCTGAAAACTGCAAGACACTGATGAAACTAATAAATCCATGCTCAGGAACTGGAGAGCGTTGAAGCTTCCCTTCTTAGAGGAGACGGTGACTCCGTGCAGGCCCCTGGCAGTACCCAGTTTACCAGTGGAGGCTTTTCTAATTTATTTATTATCGGATACAGACTGAGAGAAGTTGAGAAGGGAGAGAGACAGAGAGACACCTGCAACCCTCCTTCACTCATGAAGCTTTCCCCCTGCAGGGGGGGACCAGGGGCTTGAACCCGGTCCTTACACACTGCAATGTGTGCGCTCAGCCAGGTGCGCCACTCCCTGGCCCCCCAGTGGAGGCTATTCAAGGGGGGGGGATATATGTCCTGAGCAGGAGTCCTCCTCCTTAAAGGACCTCAATGCCAGCACTCCACTACCGTGCCTCTCGCCCTGAAACCGGAAACCGGAAACGTGGCCGAGAAAAGAAGCTGGATGCAGACACCGTGCAGAGACCCAGACCCTCAACTCCCGCCAGCTTCAGCAGACGCTGACGGACCTTCTAGATTACAGACAGGAGGGCCTGGAGCCACGGTCCTGTGCAAACTTCTATGAATCATCAACAAAACCTCCAGTAACTCTTAGCCTGTAACCCTGAGCCTGACAGATTTTTCAAAGCAGCCCTCGTTCCGAGAGTTGCGGTGAGGACTTGAGGGAACTTTGCAAGAAAAGAACAAGGAAGAAAGATATGTCACTGCAAGATGGAGTTAGAAATCTCCTCAGTGGGACTCCTTTACTTGTTTCCTAAGCATGGCCAGCAAGTCGCAATTCTGTAAGGAGAGTGGTCTACAAGTCAGGTATCTGACACAAGAAACCCAGCAGGGAGGGCCCAGTCCTGACTGTGCCAGCGTCACTGACTTGAAGTGTCTGGGCTGGCTGTGCTGGTTTTAGATTCCCCTGCAGTGACAGAAACCTCCACCAGGTGGAGTGGGGAGAGTCCCCTCCATTCTGGATTTCTGAACCCCCCCAGCTCTCTCATTTGTCTGGTTCTGGAGGAGATGCGGTTAGCTTCCCTCTCAAAACCACTGCGTAACTGCTCTTATTCCCTTCAGAGCAGGCGAGCAGAGGCCATGAATCAGCTGGTTCAGAAGCCACAGCCCATCAAGCAAGCTGAAAACTGGTGGTCGGAAGCCTCCCCGTGAGACCCGGCGCACGGCTGCCTCAGTGCGACAGCGCCAGGTGTCAGGGGTCGCTCTCACACAACCTCCTGCCCGCCCGGAGAGCGGAGAGCAGGGAGACACGGATCTGCTTCCAGGCGGCAAACTACGGCAAAGGTGATGGGGCCGTTCCTCTGACTGGGCCATCACACGGCCACTAAATCCGTGATGGGTCATGAAGCAGATACACTGAAGCAGAGGGCCCCCACCCCAATCCGCGGTGCACACCTCTGTCACCGCGACAGGGTCCCCAGTCACCGGCTCCTTTTCCTTCCTTCTTTCTTTCTTTTTAATATTTATTTTCCCTTTTGTTGCCCTTTATAGGACAGAGAAATGGAGAGGGGGAGAGAAAGACAGACACCTGCAGGCCTGCTTCACCATCTGTGAAGCTACTCCCCCCTGCTGGTGGGGAGCCGGGGGCTCGAACCGGGATCCCTACGCCGCTCCGAGCTTCACGCCGCCTGCGGGCCACCACCTGCCTCCCTCATTCTTCTCACTGTCGGCAGAGGGCGCGAGGGCCTCACCCATGGGAGACGAGCGCTCTGCCAGCTGGGCTATCTGCCTCCTGGCCACAAACCTTCTTCTCCAGCACGGCAGGTGGAGCCGCTCAAGGACAGAATGCGAGGGCAGAATCAGAGCAGCACGTCAACCCAAGGGCAAGCCACGCCGCTCAAGGGGGTCCTGGGGCTGAGCTATGGCGACCCGGCCTCGCTGCCTGAAGCCCAGCCTCACGGGGAGAATCCGCTGAGAATTTACCGGAGCACAGCCGGCACCTCTGGCGGAGCGGCTCCACGCTGGTCCCCCCAGCACGCCCACACTCCTTGGCAGAAGGGAACCGTGCCGGGGCTCCTTTTGGATGCGCAGATGGCACGAGCATCCCCGCACGACAGCAGACGCACTTTGAGTGCCGGCACCAGCCAGTCAGACGGAGGGAGAGACGACGGAGCGACAGGACACGGGATGGCCGACCCTTGGCAACATCACGATGAAGTGAGAGGAGTGGGTCACATCTGGCCACACACAAACTGCCGTGGTCCCACTAAGAGGAAATAAGCGGACGGGCAAATCCGGGGAAAACAGACTCCCTGCAGCCGAGGCCGGGCAGCAGCAGCCGGCAGCGGCAGTCATGAGGTTGAGGAGTCCCTCTGGGGCGAGTGTGCGGTACACACGATCACACACACACACTCTACACAGCAAGGTGGTGCTATGACTCAAATTCATCTTTCTGAAACAAAATTCGGAAAACAGCTGTGAACAGAGAAGGGCGAGCACACACAAACACAGATGTGCGCTCACCCACGCCCCAGCCGACGCCCGGTGTGGACAAGGATCACAACTCCTGCTCGGGGCGGCTCCACAGGTTCGGTCCCAACCATGCTCCTTCGGGAGCGCCCCTTCTCCAGGCTGCGGATACACACCCTCCAGACCAGCGGTTTCCTCCCCTTCCTGCAGGTCAGGCTGCGGCAGGAGTGAGCAGGGCCTCACCCAGAGCCTCCCTACCGTTTGCCTTCTCGACTCCTCTCCCTAGCATGTGGGCCAGCAAACCTCAACTGAGTCCGTTTAGCCCCGGGACGGCGCAAAGCTCGAGTGTCCCTGGCAGTCTCTGTGCCGGACGTGGGAAGCACACCTGAGAGCCGAGAGAGCCCATCATCCCGCCTGGCCAGCACGACCTTTCCAAAGGCCACCTGTAAAACAGCAAGACAGTTGTACGAGTCGGGCCGGGGGTCGGCCCTGTGCTGTCATGCTGCTGCCCACGCATCAAGCGGCTCCTGATGGCCTCTCCTGTGCTCCCAGCATCCTCTCCGAGAGACCAAGAAAAAACAAAAGCGCACGAGACAAGTGAACGTGCACTTGCGTCTAAGGAAAAAGGATCCTTCCTACACGATTTCAAAGGTGCAACCAACCCTACAATCAAGATAACTTCAGGGCAGCAGGGCTAGACAGCATACTGGCTATGCGGACACTCTTGTGCCTGAGGCTCCCAAGCCCCAGGTTCAATCCCCTACACCACCATAAACCAGAGCTGCTGCTCAGTGCTTTGGGAGAGGGTGGGGGAAACGAATTTCAAATCACAGGACAACTAAAAACCCAAGTTTTACCCAAGCACTACAAGGGTCCCTTAACACTGTTCCTCTAACGGGGGTGGGGTGGGGGGGACGCTAGAAAACCAGGGCCCAGGTTAAGATGTCACTGCAACCAGTCCCAACCCTGAGACCCGTTTTAGGTCTACCTTCAAATTCCAGCTGTGAACGGGACGTGTACGCTCAGCCAGGTGAGCCACCGCCCGGCCCTGCAGGTGCTCCTGTGTGCTGGCCGTGGCTTAAGCCTGCCTCCTCACACACAGCAGCGTGCGCTCTACCTGGTAAGCCACCTTCTGGCCCCCATCAAGCACCCCGTGCCAACATTAGCCCTGGCTGAGCTGCTAATATTCATATGCAAAGCGGCTCTGTGCTTCCTCAGTCACACTTGGGAGCTGCAAGGGAGCCAGTGTGATTTAAAGAAGCCAGGGCAGAATCCTCTTCTAAGAAAATGTAGTTTTTATTTCTTCAATGAAAACCCCTAGGCCAGGTGTGCTAAGATTGCTTAAGGAGATGCTCTCCACAGAAAATCACCTTCTTCCTCACTGTTCCTGCTGCACAGACCCAGACCTATCTTCCAGGCTCATTTTGCTATGGAAATGCAGGTCAGACAAAATAAATAAATAAAATAAAGAATAAAAAAAAAAAAAGAAAATCTTTGTACATGTTAGAGGTAACAGAGTCTAAGAACTTCAGCATCTATGTGGTACTTACTGCTGGTTCAACCTGACTTCGGTCTGCGATATCTATGTGGACAATTTCAACAGTTTTCCATGTGTTGGGGTCTAAACCGTGTACCTGTAAGTAACAGAGGGACAAAGGAAACTATAGACGATTCTTGTTAGCCAAGACCTTAATACATACATGTGATATTCCTCTTGAGGCTCTGAGACCACTGCTACCCTGGTTCAGACACTGACTATGAGTCTTGGGGGTGTAGAAATTCTTTGCTACCCCTTGCAAACCCACAGAGGTTACTGGGGGTGCAGCTGGAGGTTGGTCCAGCCCCAGCTGTCTGTGTCAGGGTGATGTGTGTCGGCTTTCTTCACCCTACTCCCCCCACCCAAGAGTGAGGACACTGTCAAATGAGCAAAAATCGGACACGATTTATATAGAGAAACATAGCTGGCCTGTGCTTGGCATGAATCAGACTCTGCAGCCCTCCTCACCTCTAAGTCCCAGGGGAACGGAAGCTGACACTATCCTACAGTTATTCGGCTTCACTGTGATGTCATCTCTTCTCTATCTCTTGTTGCTCATTTATTTCTGAAACTCCATTATGAACTAATTAAGAACTGCTTAAAAACTGCAAAGCGGCTTATTAAATCAAACACAGATCAGAGCACACCTAATTATCTCATTTAGAAGTTAAATTTGAGTTATTATGAAAAAAAAACATGAAATAAGTAATGAATTAGAAAACTTAAATACTATAAATCATGTGACTCAAAAATTGAATTGTGTTAATCGACAACACAGAAGCAGCCAGATTTTAAGACCGCAGTGACCGTAGTCCGCCCTCTACACAGAGAAGCACCAGCAGCTGGGGCAGAAATAACCCAGCAGGAGCAGCGGCAGGACACAGAGGGGCTCACCGAGTGCGTGCGAATTGGGGGCATGGAGCCGGCACTTAGGCCAAGTTCCCAGGTGCCTCTGCTGGCCCGGGCAAAACACCTTTGGAAGCCAAGGCCACCACCCTTTATCAGTTCCCACACAAGCTTAAGTGAAAGTTAATGATTACATTAAGTCCCAGCTGACCCGAAACTTACTATTATTTTTTTAAATGGCTACATAGTTTGTTGTTTGCTTTTTCTCCAAGCTCTGCTCAGTTCTGGCTTACAGTACTGGCTGGCTGAAACTTATTTATTGGATAAATGCTCACCAACTTGTAAAATCTAGGAGCTTGTCAACTTTTTGTAAATTATTCAAAGCACCTCCTGCCACTGGTCGCTTATCTGACATCAACCCATGTCCCCAGCAAAGAGGGATGGAGGCGGGACTGAAGGCGGTCAGCCTGCTCTGCAAGCAGCCCTGACAAACACACAGGGCGAGGACAGCAGACACGGGAGACTGGGGGTTGTCTATGACCTGACCGGTCACGCTCTCCCAGCCCCAGCCCCAGCCCCAGGACAGCAAGCACAACAAAGTCCACTCCACCGGCTCCAAGCAGCCTGCTCACCGAGTTCTGACACACCCGGCTGTGGCCAGATGCAGGCATGCTGACGAGACGGGCGACAGCACAGCCCTTTCTGGGGATCTGTGGGGTGCGTGCCCAGGGCCCCAACTCACGTTTTCCAGTGTTCCCAAGTCTGGTTTGTGCCAGGTCTCGATTTTAATGAAGAAGTCGTCTTTCATGTATTCATTCTGCAGACAACACAACAGCAAAGCGGCAGTGACCATTCGATCATCCTGACGGGGGGGGGGGGGGGGGGCCCGCGCGCAGATGCCCGCCCAGGCCCAGAATGAGCCTTCCATGAAGGCCACTGGCCCCGAGCGACAGACCAGGCGCACTCTGGAAGACTTCACACGACCCTGCGGGCTCGTGGCATGCAGGGCTGCGAGTACAGAAGCCGTGAACTCTGCTGAGCCATTCTGGCATTCAAAGGAAGGAGCAGAAGCAAAATCAAGGCGCTAAGGGGTTGATGAGAGAAGGCTGGGGAAGCCCGGATTCCCACGGGGCCACGGGGCAGAACGGGGGCGGGGGCGAGAGAAGAGCCGCCAGCAGCGGGCAGTCTCCGCTAAACAAGCCAGGAGGGGCTGAAAAGGACTACTAGGCAAATCAAAGTCTAAAGATGGGGAGAAAAGCAAGATCAGAAAAACAAACTGCACTCACCGTTACAACTGGGCCGTGACAGACAGGCGGAGGCAAAGGGGAGAGAAATGCAGAATATTAATCAGAATCAAACGGTGTCCCGAGATTCCACGTCACAACCAGACTGCCTGCAGACACAACACTGAACAGTTCATGTCTACATAGCTTGCTTCCTTCTGGCCAGGTGACACTGCAGGGCCAGAGGAAGGGATGGTGGCACGGAGCCGAAGCCCTGCTCACGAGGCTGGCGGGCAAGCAGGAAGCCCTCACTTTCTCCAAGGGCCTGGGGCGACTGCTGTCTGGGAACACGCCCGAAGGAAGCTCTGAGGGGAGGAGCCCACTACACCCACTGGCCTTTCTTCTGTCACAGCTCGTGCGGTGACTCTCGCAGGGCCTAGCTTCTCCAGGAGCCCCAACCCGGGGCGCCCCTCCTCGGGCCGCGGGGTGGGGAAGGGCAGGGCGCGGCGGCCAGGCGCGGCTTACTCGTCCTGCAGTAGGGGTATGCGTTCCAGGCTTTCTCGTGAAACACCAAGGAGCCCTCGGGAGCAATCATCCTCACAAACGCAGGGACTTTGCTGTGGAGAGATTGTTGGGCGTTACTCTGAGCGGCGGCACTGCTCTCTGCTGGCACCCGCCAGCCTGCTGCTTCGAAGAGAACTGTGATCAGAGCTGGTTATGACCTCAGCTCCGTAACTTGTGTTCAACGCTCTCTGATCAACAGTTTTCTTTCCAATTCAAAGTAATCAGGTAGAAAATTAATACAGACACAACAACATGAGTAAGAGCATGTCCAGCCATACAGAGTTCTTTTTCAAATACAAGCAGTTTTCCCTTGTGAACTTGTGACTTACTAGGAACTCTAAGTGCATTGAAGACATTCGACACAGAAGACCCCGCCCGTGTTGCTGAACCACACAGCAGCTTCTCTCAGTGAGGAAAAGCTCTAGGTTAAGAGAGTGTCTGAAAAATCAAAGTTGAATACAATTTACAGAATAAACTTAAGGAATAAAAGACAGTGGGAAGATCCCATGGAGAAACTGAGCTAGTAAAATATTTCTAAGCATGAAATCTGAGCTGCTGCAGTAAGAGTCTGGAAAGACTGCTCAGTCTTCAGAAGCAGAGGCACCGCAAATAGAATACACAACTGGCTGGGAGTCGGGCGGTGGCACAGCGGGTTAAGTGCACGTGGCGCGAAGCGCAAAGACCGGCATAAGGACCCTGGTTCGAGTCGCCGGCTCCCCACCCGCAGGGGGGGCCATTTCACAAGCGGTGAAGCAGGTTTGTCTGTAGGTGTCTGTCTTTCTCTCCCCTTCTCTGTCTTCCTCTCCTCTCTCTATTTCTCTCTATCCTATCCAACAATAAAACAGCAAGGGCAACAAAAGGGAATAAATAAATAAATAAATAAAATAAAAAGGAAAGAAAACATAACTGGTTATCAAATGGGGAGGTGTCACAGCAGCCTTCACAGCAAGGCAGACGAGCAGCCAGAGAGCAGAGAGCAGTTTCACCTGCAAGGCTTTCGGGGGGGGGGGGGGTTGTTCCAATCCCAGCGCTGCTCTGAGGTAGCGGCGCTCACGGGCCTGCTCTGCCTGGCAGGTGAACTTGGCGCGGCGAGCACACTTCCCAGCAGCGGCCTGCCAGTGGCGGCCACCGCCTCCTATAAGCGGACACTGAGGTGAGTGAGCGCGACACAAGCCCCTCTTCACTGCCAGGCAAGCACCGACCGCTAGCTCCACCTTGCCGTCCCATGATCTCGCATCGGGGCTGCTTCTCCGCAAGCTATGGAGCACTGCCACTTCCCCAAGTGAGAGAAGGAGCTCCGCAAGCAGGGCAGGAAGACGCGGCCTCGGGAGATGGAGAGCCGGGCAGGGTCAGATCTCTGCCGATCTCTGAGGGGAGTGTGGCAGATGGGAGGAGCCCCGCGCCGACAGCACGTTCCCGTCTCCCCAGTGACCAGCACGGGCGAGGCTTGCGGGCCCGCTGTGGTGGCCAAGTCATTTATGTGGGCAGGAGGAAGAGTCTGAGGAAATGAAGCCTTGCCTTCACCTCCTTAAAGACAATGACAAAGGAGGGAGAATTCTGAGCACAAATCTTCAACAACCTTGGGAAGACTAATGCAAAGGGGTGTAACGTCAGAAAAAAAAAAAATGAAGCCAGGATAACTAAACACAATACTGTATTAAAAGTCGAAGAAAATCTATCTAACATCTGGATTACTTCTTCTATTGCTAAAGAACAGGGCCTATCATGCCTTTAAAAGAAGTCTATAGTACAGAGAGGGAAATAAATTGATAGGAATAATAATAATAATATTAACAGGCGCTGCAGAAACGTCTATCCATCTCAGAGAAAAACATTCTAGAATGACAATGGAAAAATCTAGAAAACGGGGGGGGGGGGGGGGGAGGTGGTACCGGAGCATGTAGTGCACGTGGCACAAAGCGCAAGGACCGGCCTAAGGATCCCGGTTCGAGCCCCCGGCTCCCCACCTGAGGGGGGGGGGTCACTTCACAAGAGGTGAAGCAGGTCTGCAGATGTCTGTCTTTCTCTCCCCCTCTGTCTTCCCCTCCTCTCTCGGTTTCTCTCTGTCCTATTCAATAACAACCACAACAAAATGGGAAAAATGGTCTCCAGGAGCAGTGGATTCATAGTGCAGGCACCAAGCCCCAGCAATAACCCTGGAGGCAAAAAAAAAAAAAAAAAAAAAGAAAAAATTTTTAGAGAACTAAGAAAAGGCAGAAGACTATCCACTCTGTACTCATCCAAACCCCTTCCACTGTTTACCCAGACAGAAGAAAACTCGCAGCCGGTCAAAGGGCTGGCAAGATCAGATCTGTAATGAAGTTTCAATATCCCACCATCAGCATTACTGCTGTCTGCTGTCTGACTGGAGAGGTAGAGGCGGGTGGGGAGCGAGAGGGCCCACTGCACTGGCTTCCCTTCAGTGTGGTGGGGCTAACGCTATTATTCACCAAGCACTGCTCGCCTCGGGCTTATGGCGGTGCCGTGCCCTGAACCTTGGGCGTCAAAGTCTGGCGCGGTGTCACCGGCCTCCTCGTTACCAGCAAGCTATGTGGTTACTGCCAGAGTGCCTTTTCTGTTCACGGAATTCCAACAGTCCAGTTCCTGCTTTGACTGAGTTAAGACCCCCCCCAGGCTTTGGACTAGTTTTGCCGCCAGTCGATGTTTTTCTACACGACAGAACACTAGCGCACCCCTTTCTCGACGGTGAAGCTCAGGAGACTTGGGGGACGCGACAGAATGGAACTAGGTCTGCGCAAGTAAACACGGAGGGCGGACTTCCCACCATGCTCTCCCAAATGAGTCACGGGGCGAGCTGTTCGTTCCTACCATGAACTGACCTCATTCCTCAGAGTTCTCACCTCCAGGTAAGCGCACTCAGCCCGCAGCTGCCACTCAGTCAACTCCAGCGCTGTCCCAGAGCACAAAGGCTCTTTCTTTGCCCACACAGCACCCACCGTCAGCCCTGAATGCACACCGGGAACACCCAACTTTAAGGTACAGTTCCACACGGAATGCTTTGACAACTGTGCTGAAAGATTTCCGTTAAGATCAAACCTCAAAAACAACAAGGGCAATAAAAGGAAATAAATAGTTTTAAAAAAAAACCTTTAGATAAAAATAAAATAATAATAAAAAAGCTCTAACCTCAGTGCCACAATGGATGTAAACCTGTCTCAAGGTAATGGTAACTTTCTTGAGAGCAAGTCAAGGGCTTATGGAGTTTTCTTTCTTTTTTTAAAAAAATATTTATTTCCTTTTGTTGCCCTTGTTGTTTTTTTATTGTTGTAGTTATGGATGTCGTTGTTGGATAGGACAGAGAGAAATGGAGAGAGGAGGGGAACACAGACGGGGGAGAGAAAGACAGACACCTGCAGACCTGCTTCACCGCCTGCTTCACCTCCCCTGCAGGTGGGGAGCCGGGGGCTCGAACCGGGATCCTGATGCCGGTCCTTGCAAGCAGTTTGCGCCTCTTGCGCTTAAGCTGGTATGCTACTGCCCAACTCCCAGGGCTTATGCAGTTCAATGAAGAACAAAAAATAATCACAATGTACGATGGACTTTCTTCCAGTTCCAAACTTCTGTTTCGGACATAAATCATACCTTGGACAAATCATTTCAAATGCACTTTGCCCATGAAATTTTTACATGTACTTGTGAACAAAACAGTGCAAGTTTCCATGCTTCTTAACAGACTTCATTTTATTTTAATGAGAGAGATACAGAGATAGACCAAGTAGTGCTCAGCTCTGGTTTAAGGAGATGCTGGGATTGAACCTGGGATCACAGGAGCCCCAGGCAGAAAAGTCACCTGCATAACCATTATGCTATCTCCACAGCCCCAAGCTGCTATTTTGCTACCCTCCATACTACTATGGATTAAGATCAAAATGTCGAAAGACACAAGCAAGAATCAGAAGGCCAGACTAACTTGCCGTAAGTAAAGCAAGTGGCCCATCATTCCATAACCCTGCCTCCGTCCCTCCCTACCGTGCGAGACTCTGTTCGCCGGCTCGGTGCTCGGCTCGGTGCTCAGTGGCAATGACTGTCTGTAGGGGCCGGGCTACGCAAACACGGCCGTGCCAACAAGAGCGACTCCTCGAGCTCGGCTTCCTGGAGGGAGACAGGCTGAGAGCAGGAGGTGCTGTCGAGCTGGACAGGTTGGGAACGGAGCGCTGCCAGACAAACGGAAACCTCGGGAGGCAGTGGGTGCGGGGCATCCGGAACAGGCTGCCCAGGGTCCCAAGACAAAAAGACCTGACCTTCTCATGCTGCTCTGAGGCCTCCATTGCCAGGTCGCACTGAGCAAGGGACAGAGGGACACCAGATGGGAATGGTGGGGCAGGCATGGGCCCCGGCTTGCAAAGTTAAGAACTCAGATTTTTGGGGTCGGGTGGTAGCGCAGCGGGTTAAGCGCATGTGGCACAAAGCGCAGGGACCCGCGTTAAGGATCCCGGTTCGAGCCCCCGGCTCTCCACCTGCAGGAGAGACGCTTCACAGGTGGTGGAGCAGGTCTGCAGGTGTCTGTCTTTCTCTCCCCCTCTCTGTCTGCCCCTCCTCTCTCCATCTCTCTCTGTCCTATCCAACAACGAACGACATCAACAATGGCAATAATAATAACCAATAACCACTACGAGGCTACAACAACAAGGACAACAAAAGGGGAAAAAAATAGCCTCCAGGAGCGGTGGATTCATGGTGCAGGCACCGAGCCCAGCAATGACCCTGGAGGGAAAAAAAAAAAAAAAAAAAAAAAAGAACTCGGATTTTTTGTGTGACAAAAAGTTGCTGAGGACCAGAGGAATGATAATGTTTTGCAAGTTTTGGCGCACATTTTAAGGGGCAAAAAAGATACGTGGATGGCTGACTCTTCAACAGTGCGTGCATGAGCGCGTGAGAGGCACGGCGCGCTCCCTGGCTGTGGCAGTTCATCAGGCGTTCTCTAAATGGAACTGGCAGTGACAGGAAATCCGAATTCTCATCGAGCTCATTTCACCGGCTCATCTTTCAACTATGAACATAACCCTAGATCCCCGGCAAACGATTCTTTCTGCTTACAAAAATAAGCTCTTTGCCTGAACCTCACGAATGTGAAAATTCTTTTCCTAAAAACCTCCGCTGTTTCAACCTCTCGGGAAGGAACAAGGCCGTTCTGGAGGAGGTAGAAGTCCACACACTTCCCATCACCTAGGACTGCCTGGTGCCTGCAGATGGTGAAGATGTGTGCACAACACAGGAGCAAAGCTGAAGGTTCCCAAGAAGGGAAACACGGCATGCAAGTCAGAAGTTTCAATAATTACCTAGCATCCTTTTTTTCCCCCCGCCTCCAGGGTTATCGCTGGGACTCCGTGCCTGCACTACAAATCCACTGCCCCTGGACAACATCTTTTTTCCATTGTTATTACTGCTGTAGTTGTTGGATAGGACAGAAATCGAGAGAGAAGACAGAGAGGGAAGAGAAAGACAGACACCTGCAGATCTACTTCAGAGGTCGTGAAGCAACCCCCCTGCAGGTGGGGAGCGGGGGTCTCAAACTGGGATCCTTATGGCAGTCCTTGCGCTTCACGCCATGTGTGCTTAACCCCATGCACTACGGCCCAGCCCCCTTTATCACTCTTTTCCTTATAAAAGTAAACATAGACCAGTAATGGAAAGAAGTATCTTTTTGCCACCAGGCTTATTGCTGGAACTTTGAACCTGCACACTTCTACCACTCCTGAAGGAATCTCTTCAAAAAAAAAAAAAAAAAAGGGGGGGGAGTCGGGAGGTAGCGCAGCGGGCTAAGCGCACGTGGCGCAAAGCGCAAGGACCGGCGTGAGGGCGTGAGGATCCCGGTTCGAGCCCCCGGCTCCTCACCTGCAGGGGAGTCGCTTCACAGGCGGTGAAGCAGGTCTGCAGGTGTCTGCCTTTCTCTCCCCCCCTCTCCATTTCTCTCTGTCCTATCCAACAACGATGTCATTAATAACTACGACAATAAAAAACAATGGCAACAAAAGGGAAAAAAATAAATTTAAAAAACCCCTAAATTAAAAAAAAATTAAGATAGTGAGAAAGGAGACACCACAGTATGTCTCCACCACTTGTGGAAGCTTCCCTTGTGCAGGTGGTCTCATACGATGGCCAGCGGCTTGAACCCGGGTCCCTGCTACACTGCAAAGTGTAAGCTCTACTGGGTGGACTAGCTCCTGGACCCCCATCAAGGCTCTTCACCATCATCCTATAACCCAAGGGGAGTAAGTATGCTTTTCCTGGAAATGAATCACTTCCTGGGCTCTTCTGACTTTTACAAAGACATCGGTTAACGTTACATACTTATATTTTTGTGCATGTTGGCGACTGATCCTCTTTACAGAACAAATGTCAAACTTACTTCCTCAGTGTTTCAACTCTGAGTTTTCATACGAGGAGCAGTTTTACTCCACTTTAAGACAGATGTAACAGCCTCAAGTACTGATAAAATTCACCTGATGAGTAAACAGCCGGGCAATAAAGAACCAGCATGGCTGCTCAAGTAAACTCTGCACCCGAGCTGTGCCACTGCAAACGCCAACAGATCTGTTCTCAATACAGCAGAGTGCTGCTCACTCACTGAAAGGACCCAGCTGGGGGAGAATGTGTCCTGCAGATGGTCCAGTGTCCCAAGTCCTCATGATGAGCTCGTGTGTCAACAATTGTACTGTAAACCATTAACTCCTCAAGAAAAGTCATTAAAAAGAAAAACATGAATAAGACAGTCTCCAGGGATATCTGACTGGTGGTCAGTTACTGCTTTTATTCAGACCTGCGATATCTATCTCTAGCAAAGAAATGCTATATTCCAAGAGAAAATCATAATGAATTTAAAGTCATAGAAAGCAATAGCCCGCTTCCTATGTGTCTATCACTATGAAACAAGTAGCAACCTTAAGCTGAGAAAATAAGAGAAGCCGATCACATTTCATCTGCAGCACTAAGGAACTCTTCAGGGATGAATGCTGTTCATTTCAACGCCCGAGGACAGGGTGGGGTAGACAGCATAATGTTTGTTTTGTCTTTACCAGAGTACTACTCAGCTCTTATGGTGAGGTGAGGGATTGAACCTGGGACTTCAGAGCCTCAGGCATGAGAGTCGGTTTGCAAAACCATTATGTGGTTATTAGTTTATCAGCAAAACTGGCCTCTCAGGGCTGAGGCTCCAAAGCCCTAGGTTCAATCCCCTGCAGCATCATAAACCAGAGTTGAGCAGTGCTCCGGTAAGTAAATAAATAAACAAACAAACAAAAGAGAATAAAGGCAAAAGAAGAGCTAAGAGTCCTCCAGTTGTTAATAAACCAAGGAGGCTTCTGACAGCAGGCAATGAAGAAAGACTCCTGTGGGCGTTTGCCTTAGACTTCATCAGCGTGTCTACTTTAAAGTACCTGTGCCAAAGAGAGAGTTGCGAGAAAAGCTAGGAGAAACTTCTAGCAACCAGATGCACAGTCGCCAAAGGGTGTGAACAATCAAATCATGTAAAAACGCAAACGGTCAATTTACACGAAACATTCAACTTTAACCATAACATGCAAATTTAAAGAGACCACTTTCTGTGCACCAAACTGCTAAGAACATGTGTAAATAAAGAAAAATGTGGGGAAAAAAATTAACTCTAGCAAATGCTTAGGCAGTCTGGCAGTGGTAGCAACATTTAAAATGAGATGCCTGGGGCGGGGGTACATAGCACAATGGTTCTGCAAACAGACTCTCATGCCCAAGGCTCCAAAGTCTCAGGTTCAATTCACCGCACCACCTTAAGCCAGAGCTGAGCAGTGCTCCAGTAAAATAAATAAATAAAATCAATCAATCTAATAAAACAAGACTCCTTCTAGCACTCCTACTTTCGTAAGTTCCTCTTGGAGAAACAGCCGAGGCACACACATGACCACAGGAATACTAGCTGTCAAAGGCAAAAACGATAAAATACTTGGAATACCTAAAATGACTCACTTAGAGAAGTAGAATCATGCTAACATCCATACTAAGACATTTGACACAGCTTTAAGAAGAATACGGGCACATGTGGACGGATGTCCAGGGCACGCAGCTGTGTGACCAACAGCACCAACTGCAGAACCTCACGTGTGGAAAGTTCCCATTGGCGGCAGCCAAACGCGACTGTAACACCAGTGGAATCTTTGTTTGCTAAACTCAATTGAGCAGGGATAGAAAGTGGTCTGGGAGTTTAATCTGCCCCAGGGCCACTCTCTGGAGCTGTGGGGACCTGAAGGCAAGTGGTGAGGACTGTTTTCATTTTGCAACTTCTGGTTTTTATTAGGAAATAAGAAATGTTTATAATTTGAAAATGCCTAATAAAGAGGGGGCATTCTCTCAGAGAACTCTTCAAATGCTGTATTTGGTCACAGTGACACTTAGCAAGTACTTCAGCACTGCTGGGCAGTTTCTTGTTTAGCAAGCATTGCGAGCACCCTTCTTACCTCTTTAGGTGATAGATCTTGTGTGTAAACTGTCCTTTTTCTCCATCTTGTTCATAAGGTTCATTCTTTAGCACTTCAATTCCTTCTCCACCTCCTGTTTCATTCTTACTAGCTTCTGCGACAGAGTAAAGCTGCCCAACCTGGTACTGAAATTTCAAAGAGCAGAAAAGTCCAGTTAGACAGTAGTAATCACAAAAGTTTCCAATGCTAAAACATTACCACAGGCGAACAAACAAACAAGCAAGCAAACAGACTACAGCGACAGCAGAACACCAAATCCAGCTGCCCGGGAAGTGGCGGCGTGGGCAGTGCTGAGCCCTCCGTCTGAGGCCCCTGTCTATGCCGGCAGAGCTCGGGCCCGCAGAGCCTTGGTCAAGAAGAGCAACTGTGAGAGAATCCTATGGAAACAGCGGAAAAGCAGAGTAGCTAGAAGATGCTGACGCAGAACCGCACTTCCTACCATGGGCCTCGCTTTCCCGTTCTGACTTCCAATAGCTACTATCACCAGCTGCATTACCTGGGCCCTGTGCACGCGACATCTGCCACCTTGGGCTGTTTCAGATAAAGGGAGACAGAGAAACGAGAGACGCCGCTATCCAGAAGCCTCCCCTGGGCTGCACAGCCCGTGTGGGGTGCCGGCCTCACGCCTAGGCAGCACACGGGGCAAGTCAAGGCAGGGTCCGTGTCCCCCCCCACCCCCGCCTCATTTTCATTTCAAAGCCTTCTGAGGAGAGATGGCTGAGGTTGTCTGGGTGACAATACCAAGACTCAGAAAGATTTCGACAAGTTGGTTCAAGTATCTGGAAACCGCCCCAAAAAACAATAAAATAAGGTAACAAAGAACCAATGTCCCTTTCCACATTCAAGTCCAGACCACCAGGTGCGCTAGTAAAGAGCCGGTAAGGGTGCCTGGCGTGTGCCAAGTCCCTGAGGACCGTGGTGGCCGAGACGCCAGATGCCACCTGAGGTGTGGGCAGCGCTGGGCAGGCTGCACGGCCACTCCAGGCCTCTTCTGGCTGCTCCTTCAGCTCTGTCAGCTGGCACTTGTAGGTTATCAGTCAGCGTGCTCTGTCCCCCTTCCAACCCACTGCTTCCACCCTGCTGTCAGCTCTAGGAAGATCAGGAAGCCAAACGAGTGCAAAGTGTGTGCGGAGTCTAGCCGGCCCCAGACGGTGTCGGCACCGAGCCGCGCACCCCCGCTTTCTCAGCGGCCTGTCTGCCCTCGGCCTTGACTACATCTACACTCGGAGACTCGGGGTCTGAACAGGTGACGGTCCCTACATCTGAACTCTCGACGGGCCACGTCTGGAGTGCGGTTCTCACTGGAAAGCGACACCGCGTGCCTTAGCCAGACCAGCCGGTGAGGAAGCCCAGAGGGCCCGTCGTGTGAGACCCAATGACATGCTGGGAATGTCTGACCTCGTGGCCTCACCAGCGGAGAAGGCTTGAGACAGGAGCGAAAACGGCGGCTTCCTGGTGGGCGGGCGCTGGAGGAGAGCAAGTCTGGGCTAAAAGACAGCCTGGGCCGCCTCCAGCAGGAAGACTTCCCGCACTGCACAGTCGGCTAGACCAGTCTTTGGATCCTTCCAAATCCAGGCGGTCCAAGAGAAATGCACCGGAGACTAGTGAACTGGAGGGCGGGCGGCGGCATGGTCCGCAGCACGTACACGGCAGCAGCACGCGCAAGGGCTCGGGTGTCTTTCTTGCTCTCCCTCTCTACCTCTCCCTCCCCTCTCAATCTCTCTGTCTCTATCCAAAATAAATCAATAACACAGCTTTTAAAAGAAAAGCAAGTATCTGTAACAAACCGCCCTGTAATCGGTTACGTTAGTGGAAGGCAAAGAATGTCAATGAAAAGGACCTCCCAGTCGCCCTCTGGAGCGAAGCAGTGATCAGACAGTGCCGAGAGGAAGACTTACCTCCTGGACAGAACAGGGCAGAACCACACGGCTAAAAGACAAAAGGAAAGAGAACGTCACATGTAAGCATTTGGCTTCGGAAACACAGCTTCCACGCTGCAACTACCCATAACCCCGTGACAGCACAGCCGGCTGAGCACACGTCACCACAGAGCAAGGACTCTCACTTATGGAAGAGGGTCTTCACCATGACTCCGGGTCCAGCAAAAGTCAGAAAACACCATTTTTGGCTCTCGATTACCCCCTGCATTTAACTCTGTATTGTACCAGGACGCTGAAGACAGTCGGCATAGATTCTCATCAAGGGACAAAAGAGAACACGTCACTGCAATGTACAGACTACGAGATGTAACATTTGAAAGCTGGTTAGGTGGGGGCTGGGCGGTGGCACATCTGGTTAAGTGCATACAGTACCAAGTGGAAGGACCCAGCTTCGAGTCCCTGGCTCCACACCTGCAGGAGGGATGCACATAAGTTGTGAAGCAGGTCTGCAGATGTCTTTCGAACCTCCCCTCTCAATTTCTCTCTGTCCTGTCCAATAAAAAGGGTGTTAAAAAAAAAAAAAGCCAGCAGGAACGCGGATTTGTAGGAGTAACTGAAGTACAGGATGTGAGAGCGACCTGGCTGGGACAGCTGTCACCCCAGTGATCGCCAGGGTCGCGTCCCTTCCAAAGCTGCGCGCTCGCTCGAAGAGGACGACCGGCCTTCCCCGAGTAGCGGCGGCGGCCAGTCTTTAGTCAGAGTGGCTGCGCTCCCTGCTAGGACCTCCAAACAAGCTCTCAGGGAACTCTAGTACGAGAAGGCAAGTCTCAAGGCAGTCACCCTGATTTTCGTTGTACAGACAAGTCAACTTTGCACTTTCTCACTCCCCTGCAGCTGGATTCCCCAACTCTTCCTCCAGCCCTACTCTCCTTCAACAGCTGTCTGAACATTCATTTTTGCCCCACACCACATAAAACAGAGCTGGACTCTGTTGGGGTTAAGACAACAGGTTGGGGTCGGGCGGTAGCGCAGCGGGTTAAGCGCACGCAGCGGGTTGAGCGCACGTAGCGCAAAGCGCAGGGACCGGCGTAAGGACCCCGATTCGAACCCCCGGCTCCCCACCTGCAGGGGAGTCGCTTCACAGGCGGTGAAGCAGGTCTGCAGGTGTCTGTCTTTCCCTCCCCCTCTGTCTTCCCCTCCTCTCTCCATTTCTCTCTTTCCTGTCCAACAACAACGACAACATCATCAACAACAAGGCTACAACAGCAAGGGCAACAAAAAACAAAGGGGGAAATGGCCTCCAGGAGCAGTGAATTCATGGTGCAGGCACTGAGTCCCAGCAATAACCCTGGAGGCAAATAAATAAATAAAAAGAAAGACAGAAAGACGGACAACAGGCTGGCCCGAGGTTTGTGGCTTCGAGGCTATGCTGGCTAAGTCATCCCGGGGGCCACACCCTCCACACCAGTGGCTCTGACCGGCCCAAGACAGACAGCCCCCAGCTGAGCAGAGGTACTCACGGCGGCTGGGAACCCACCCTCCTGACCACGGCATCCGCCCCTGCGCTGTGGGGCATCTGCTGAACAAGGACCGCTGGACACTACAGCTTCCTCGGAGCAAGCCCACCTCTCTCCTCCGCCTAGTGGAAGGTCTCCCAGCCAACCCTCCAACACGGAGAGCCCACAGCGCCGCGCGACCACTCAGCACGTGTACCAGTCTAGCCTGCGCCCTGTGGCGGCCGCTCAGACAAGCTGCCCGACAGGGGTCCCTTCCAAGCCACGGACCCCCCTTCCCTCTACAACTGCCTGGCGCTTTCTGACCTCTTACTCTCAACCCGAGCCGCCGTGAAGTGTGTTGGACCGGTGAGGCAGGAAGGACCCGCAGGTCGCCCCCAAAGTTGATGGCGCGCCTGCAGCCAGCCTCAACAGGTGACCTGTGGGCAGACACCGGCGACGAGCGAGGGCGCCAGCAGACAGCTATCCCGCAGGCCACGCACTGCAGCCCATGAGGTCCGGGACCCCCTGCACCCCCTAAAAAAGGGCGAATCGAAGATCGGGCCAGGGCGGCTGCTGTGCGGTACGGCCACGCTTATAAAGCCGCAGCGGCAGTAAGAGGAGCAAAGGCTTGACCGGGGCCAGGCCAAGCAGCAGGGCTGCCGAGGGGCGGGAGGAACGGGAAGAGGAAAAGGCCCCCAAGTGTCACAGGGGGACCGCTCTCAGCGACAGAGTCCCTCCCCGTCTCTACGTGACGAGATTTTCAGGGCGACTTTATTCCCCAAAATGAAAGCGAAAGAGTAAGAAAGACACTCAGGGGATGAGTCAAGACGCCGCTCTGAGATCGGACGGAGGAAGCAACGGGCCCCGCTTACTTATCCCCCCTACAGGTCCTCCAGCCGGGTTCCAACTTCTGGAGCCGTCTGGAAAACCTCAAACTCCCAGGAGCACTCTCCCAGCGAACTGGTTGAACGGAATGAATGGGCCACCCGGCAAAGTCAAGTCTAAGCGTGTCCAAAACAGAGCTTTCTGAAGACAGCAAGCATTCGCCCAAGGAGCTGCAGTTCACCCACACTGCACAGAGGTCCGGCCTAGTCACTGCTCTTGGCCAGGAGCAATCTGGGAATGCCGACGGTGCTCGAGCCTCAGATCTGTTGTGGATACTGGGAAAACTCAAATAAAAAACAGGACCTTGTGATCCGGGACGTGGCGCAGTGGAGAAAGCACTGGACTCTCAAGCATGAGGTCCCGAGTTTGATCCCCGGCAGCACATGCGCCAGGGTGACGTCTGGTTCTTTCTCTCTCCTTTCTCATTACTAAATAAATAAATTGGGGGTCGGGCGGTGGCGCAGCGGGTTAAGCGCACGTGGCGCAAAGCGCAAGGACGGGCCTAAGGATCCCAGTTCGAGCCCCCGTCTCCCCACCTGCAGGGGAGTCGCTTCACAGGCGGCGAAGCAGGTCTGCGGGTGTCTGTCTTTCTCTCCCCCCCTCTGTCTTCCCCTCCTCTCTCCATGTCTCTCTGTCCTGTCCAACAACGACGACATCAATCAACAATAACAACAATTATAACAATAAAACAAGGACAACCAAAGGGAATCAATCAATAAATGAAACCTTACCACACACACACACACACACACACACAGGCCCTCATCCCCAGCAGCCGAGAGGAACGACGTCTAGGGGACAGACACCAGAAACGTTCCCGGGAGCCCGGCGTGTGCGGTGGTGGCCGGGAAGGGGGGCCCTGCCTTCCGGGAGCAAAGCGGTCAGACCCCAGGCCCGGCCACTACGTGCTGGACGCGGGAAGTGCACTTCCTTCTGTCGGCTTCCTCCGTTTGTCCTGACGTTTGTCCTGACGCGGGGGCCAGGACACCTGCACGGGTGTGGGGGGGGGGGGCCGGTCTGCTGGGGTCCCTAGTGGGGGCGGCCGCCGAGCCAGGAGGGGGGGCAGCCGGGCTCTGCAAACACCGTCCGCCTGAGAGCTGGGCGGGCCCTGGTGAGCGAGAGAGAGAGAGAAGAAAAGAGAGAGAGAAAGAGAGAGAGAAAGAATAAAAGTAAATAGACAGACAGATACGGGCCGGGTGGCGGCGTTGCAGGGCCCAAGGAGCCCCAGGTTCGAGCCCCGGCCCCACCTGCAGGGGGGGAGCTCTGCGAGCGGTCAAGCGGGGCTGCGGGTGTCTCTCTGTCTCTTTCCCTCCCTGTCTCTCCCTTCCGCTCGATTTCTGTCTCTACCCAGTAGGTAAAAATAATAATAAAAAACTTTTTAAAGAGAAAGAGAGAAAAGGAGAGAGAGAGAGAGAGAGAGAGAGGCAGAGCGCGCGCGCCCCGCGGCTGCAGTGGTGTGCGCGGTGCAAGGCGGAGGGGCCGGGTGCGGTTTTAAGCCTGAGGGGAGAGGCGGCCACCCGGCCAGGCGAGGGGTGCGGGGACAGGGGGTGGACAGGGTGGTCGAGGGGATGCAGGGAGGTGTGGTGGGTGCGGGGAGGAGGTGCGGGGAGGGGTGCGGGCAGGTGCGGGGAGGGGTGCGGGGCAAGGTGCGGAGCAAGGTGCGGGGATGGGCGCGGGCACGGTGCGGGGCAAGGTGCGGGGCAAGGTGCGGGGAGGGGCGCGGGCACGGTGCGGGGCAAGGTGCGGGGCAAGGTGCGGGGAGGGGCGCGGGCACGGTGCGGGGCACGGTGCGGGGCAAGGTGCGGGGAGGGGCGCGGGCACGGTGCGGGGCAAGGTGCGGGGATGGGCGCGGGCACGGTGCGGGGCAAGGTGCGGGGAGGGGCGCGGGCACGGTGCGGGGCAAGGTGCGGGGATGGGCGCGGCACGGTGCGGGGCAAGGTGCGGGGAGGGGCGCGGGCACGGTGCGGGGCAAGGTGCGGGGAGGGGCGCGGGCACGGTGCGGGGCAAGGTGCGGGGAGGGGCGAGGGCACGGTGTGGGGCAAGGTGCGGGGAGGGGCGCGGGCACGGTGCGGGGCAAGGTGCGGGGATGGGCGCGGGCACGGTGCGGGGAGGGGCGCGGGCACGGTGCGGGGCAAGGTGCGGGGATGGGCGCGGGCACGGTGCGGGGCAAGGTGCGGGGATGGGCGCGGGCACGGTGCGGTGTGGGTGTGGGGCAAGGAGCGGGGGGCCGCGGGGAGGCCGGAGGCGCAGGCCGGTGCACACAGCGCTCCCGCGGCCACCCCCGGGCTGCCTGCCGCGATCGTGCTCGGACCCCGGGCCGGCGGGGACCAGGCCCGCGTGGGGTGAGGGGCTGCCGCGCCCCCGCGCCCTCCGCGCCTTCCCCGCCGCGCGCGGCATCCCGGGAGGGCGGCCTGTTGCCCCGGCAACGCCCCGGGGGAGCGGGGGGCGCGCGGCCGAGGGAGCCGGCGCCCGGCGGCGGGGGCGCGGGGCGGGTTTGCCGGCCTGGTGGCGCCCTCCGCGATCGCCCCGCACGCCGCATCCGGGGATGGCCGGCCGCCGCAGGCCCGGGGGACCCCGCCGCGCGCTCTGCGCCCCACTCACAATTCCTTGATCAGCACCATCTTCCCGGAACCCCTCACAGCTGCCGCCGCCGCTACCGCCGCTCCTCACCGCGTCTGCGCGGCCCCGCCTTCCTGCTTCCCGGGTGCCCACGGCGCCTGCGCGCTCGCACGCTTCCGCCGCGACGCGTGACGTCATCACGCGCGAGGAGACAGCCCCGCCCCCCGGCCGCGCCCCACCCAAGGCGCGTGGAGCTTCCAGCGCGCCTGCGCGCGGGGCTGACCGCGTGCATCTCCCACTGCGCCTGCGCCGGCCTCGCGCGTTCAGTCGCCAGTCCCTGCGGCTCCTCCCATGGTGGCCGGGCGCCTTCCGGGTCTCCGCCCGCTTCGCCCACGCCGGCACGGTCTCCGTGCGTCGCCGGGCACCCCGGGAGCGCGCTCGACAGCGGAGGAAGGAAGCCAGCCCGCCTTCCGGACGGGCGCCATCGGACCACTCGGCACCTCTGGGAGGTCGCGACGCCGCAGACGCTGAGTCCCCGCTGGCGACACCCCCGACCCCTGACACTGTCCCCCAGACCCCTGACACTGTCCCCCAGACCCGGACACTGTCCCCCAGACCTGGACACTGTCCCTCAGACCCTGACACTGTGTCCCAGACCCCTGACACTGTCCCTCAGACCCTGACACTGTCCCCAAGACCCGGACACTGTCCCCCAGACCCTGACACTGTCCTCCAGACCCCTGACACTGTCCCTCAGACCCTGACACTGTCCCCCAGACCCCTGACATTGTCCCCCAGACCCTCACACTGTCCCTCAGACCCGGACACTGTCCCCCAGACCCTGACACTGTGTCCCAGACCACTGACATTGTCCCCCAGACCCTCACACTGTCCCCCAGACTCGGACACTGTCCCCCAGACCCAGACACTGTCCCCCAGACCCAGACACTGTGTCCCAGACCCCTGACACTGTCCCCCAGACCCTGACACTGTCCCTCAGACCCTGACACTGTCCCTCAACCCTGACACTGTGTCCCAGACCCTGACACTGTGTCCCAGACCGCTGACACTGTGTCCCAGACCCTGACACTGTCCCTCAGACCCTGACACTGTCCCCCAGACCCTGACACTGTCCCCCAGACCCTGACACTGTCCCCCAGACCCGGACACTGTCCCTCAGACCCTGACACTGTGTCCCAGACCCCTGACATTGTCCCCCAGACCCTCACACTGTCCCCCAGACCCGGACACTGTCCCCCAGACCCAGACACTGTCCCCCAGGCCCCTGACACTGTCCCCCAGACCCTGACACTGTCCCCAAGACCCGGACACTGTCCCCCAGACCCTGACACTGTCCCCCAGACCACTGACATTGTCCCCCAGACCCGGACACTGTCTCCAAGACCCGGACACTGTCCCCCAGACCCGGACACTGTGTCCCAGACCCCTGACACTGTCCCCCAGACCCTGACACTGTCCCTCAGACCCTGACACTGTCCCCAAGACCCGGACACTGTCCCCCAGACCCTGACACTGTCCCCCAGACCCTGACACTGTCCCCCAGACCCTGACACTGTCCCCCAGACCTGGACACTGTCCCTCAGACCCTGACACTGTGTCCCAGACCACTGACACTGTCCCCCAGACCCTGTCCCCCAGACCCTGACACTGTCCCCCAGACCCGGACACTGTCCCCCAGACCCTGACACTGTCCTCCAGACCCCTGACACTGTCCCTCAGACCCTGACACTGTCCCCAAGACCCGGACACTGTCCCCCAGACCCTGACACTGTCCCCCAGACCCTGACACTGTCCTCCAGACCCCTGACACTGTCCCCCAGACCCTGACACTGTTCCCCAGACCCGGACACTGTCCCTCAGACCCTGACACTGTGTCCCAGACCACTGACATTGTCCCCCAGACCCTCACACTGTCCCCCAGACTCGGACACTGTCCCCCAGACCCAGACACTGTCCCCCAGACCCTGACACTGTGTCCCAGACCCCTGACACTGTCCCCCAGACCCTGACACTGTCCCTCAGACCCTGACACTGTGTCCCAGACCCTGACACTGTGTCCCAGACCGCTGACACTGTGTCCCAGACCCTGACACTGTCCCTCAGACCCTGACACTGTCCCCCAGACCCTGACACTGTCCCCCAGGCCCTGACACTGTCCCCCAGACCCTGACACTGTCCCCCAGACCCGGACACTGTCCCTCAGACCCTGACACTGTGTCCCAGACCCTGACACTGTGTCCCAGACCCCTGACACTGTCCCCCAGACCCTGACACTGTCCCTCAGACCCTGACACTGTCCCTCAACCCTGACACTGTGTCCCAGACCCTGACACTGTGTCCCAGACCGCTGACACTGTGTCCCAGACCCTGACACTGTCCCCCAGACCCTGACACTGTCCCCCAGACCCTGACACTGTCCCCCAGACCCGGACACTGTCCCTCAGACCCTGACACTGTGTCCCAGACCCCTGACATTGTCCCCCAGACCCTCACACTGTCCCCCAGACCCGGACACTGTCCCCCAGACCCAGACACTGTCCCCCAGGCCCCTGACACTGTCCCCCAGACCCTGACACTGTCCCCAAGACCCGGACACTGTCCCCCAGACCCTGACACTGTCCCCCAGACCACTGACATTGTCCCCCAGACCCGGACACTGTCTCCAAGACCCGGACACTGTCCCCCAGACCCGGACACTGTGTCCCAGACCCCTGACACTGTCCCCCAGACCCTGACACTGTCCCTCAGACCCTGACACTGTCCCCAAGACCCGGACACTGTCCCCCAGACCCTGACACTGTCCCCCAGACCCTGACACTGTCCCCCAGACCCTGACACTGTCCCCCAGACCTGGACACTGTCCCTCAGACCCTGACACTGTGTCCCAGACCACTGACACTGTCCCCCAGACCCTGTCCCCCAGACCCTGACACTGTCCCCCAGACCCGGACACTGTCCCCCAGACCCTGACACTGTCCTCCAGACCCCTGACACTGTCCCTCAGACCCTGACACTGTCCCCAAGACCCGGACACTGTCCCCCAGACCCTGACACTGTCCCCCAGACCCTGACACTGTTCCCCAGACCCGGACACTGTCCCTCAGACCCTGACACTGTGTCCCAGACCACTGACATTGTCCCCCAGACCCTCACACTGTCCCCCAGACTCGGACACTGTCCCCCAGACCCAGACACTGTCCCCCAGACCCTGACACTGTGTCCCAGACCCCTGACACTGTCCCCCAGACCCTGACACTGTCCCTCAGACCCTGACACTGTGTCCCAGACCCTGACACTGTGTCCCAGACCGCTGACACTGTGTCCCAGACCCTGACACTGTCCCTCAGACCCTGACACTGTCCCCCAGACCCTGACACTGTCCCCCAGGCCCTGACACTGTCCCCCAGACCCTGACACTGTCCCCCAGACCCGGACACTGTCCCTCAGACCCTGACACTGTGTCCCAGACCACTGACATTGTCCCCCAGACCCTCACACTGTCCCCCAGACCCGGACACTGTGTCCCAGACCCTGACACTGTCCCCCAGACCACTGACATTGTCCCCCAGACCCGGACACTGTCTCCCAGACCCTGACACTGTCCCCCAGACCCCTGACACTGTCCCTCAGACCCTGACACTGTGTCCCAGACCCTGACACTGTATCCCAGACCCTGACACTGTCCCCCAGACCCTGACACTGTCCCCCAGACCCTGACACTGTCCCCCAGACCCCTGACACTGTCCCCCAGACCCTGACACTGTCCCCCAGACCCTGACACTGTCCCCCAGACCCTGACACTGTCCCCAGACCCTGACACTGTCCCACCTGTGCTGCCTCCAGGTTCACCATCCTGCGTTAGTACAGGCTAGGCTGTTAGTGTACTTTGAACATGCCATCCAGAAAAAAAAAAAAAAAAAAGAAAAAAACAACGCTATCCAGAAAATGGAAGGGTTTTTTTTTTAATATTTATTTTTCCCTTTTTGTTGCTCTTGTTTTCTATTGTTGTAGATGTCATCGATGTTAGAATGGACAGAGAGAAATGGAGAGAGGAGGGGAAGACAGAGAGCGGGAGAGAAAGACAGACACCTGCAGACCTGCTTCACCGCCTGTGAAGTGACTCCCCTGCAGGTGGGGAGCCGGGGGCTCGAACCGGGATCCTTATTTGGGTCCTTGCACTTTGCGCCACCTGCGCTCAACCCGCTGCGCTACCGCCTGACTTTTTTTTTAGAGAAAGAAACTGAGGGAGGGAGAGATAAAGAGTAGGAAAGAGGGGTGCCTGCAGCACTGCTTCGTCACTCGTGAAGCTTCCCCCCTGCACATAGGCACTGTGGGCGTGATCCTGAGTCCTTCACATGATCGCATTTGGCACTACCCAGTCACCAGATTCTTTTTTTTTTTTTAACTATTTTTTAATTTATTAGTGAGAAGGATAGGAGCGGGGGTGGGGGGGAGAGAGAACCAGACATCACTCTGGCACATGTGCGGCTGGGGATTGAACTCGGGACCTCATGCTTGCGAGTCCAATACTTTATCCAGTGTGCCACCTCCCGGACCACCGGCCACCAAAATATTCTCAGACATAATTTTGCATATGATGTCGGCATGTAGGGATCTCTGGGTTTTTCTTCCACTCGGATAACAAAAATAATCTTGGCATATTTAGTGAAGTCTGTGTTCTGACATATATGCTAAGTGACACCAGTTTTTTTTTCTTGCTCTATATATGTCTGCCATCCTATAAAGGTCTTATTGAAAAAGATGTTTTCTGTAGGTTTTAACTACTGGACCAAGTTTATTTATCGTGCTGGTCAGTGTTCGGACTCGTTAGTGATGCATGTGTGCTTGCTACAGTAGTCACCGAGGCGTCTTAAACTCTAGCGGTTGATTCCTTCCTTCCTTGTGACCCTTTCATTTTTACAGTGTACTCTTAGGACTGTACTCTTAGGTGCATTAAAAGTACAACTTTTATTCTACACGTTTAATGTCATTTGATACTTTTACCTCGTGCACGAGGACCCCCAGTTCCCACCTGTAGAAGGGGGCTGCATGAGCAGTGGAGCGGGGCTGCAGGTGTCTCTCTGTCTCTCTCCCTCTCTGTCTCCCCATCCCAGTTTCTCTGTCCGTTCAAATAGAAAGGGGAAAATTGGCTACCAGGAGTAGTAGGTTCGTAGCATCGGCCTTGATCCCCAATAACTCTAATGGCAATAATAATAAGCATTATACTTTCTTATCTGGGGCTCCTAGAGTCCGCCCTGAGCACCACCACAGGCAACTGCCAAGCGGTGCCCTGGTCTGTCTGCCTCTCTGTCCTACTCTCTGTATGTGTCTCACTAACATAAGCAAAGTATATTTGAAAAGAATAATCTCGCTTTACTCTTTGTGGTGCTGGGGAACAGAAGTCAGGCCTCAGAGCAGTTGGGGAGATGACTCAACTGGTAGAATGCCAATTTTTTTTTCCCTCCAGGGTTATTGCTGGGCTCGGTGCCTGCACCATGAATCCACCGCTCCTGGAGGCCATTTTTCCCCTTTTTGTTGCTCTTGTTGTTGTAGCCTTGCTGTGGTTATTATTGTTGTTGTTGATGTCGTTCACTGCTGGATAGGACAGAGAGAAATGGAGAGAGGAGGGAAGACAGAGAGGGCGAGAGAAAGACAGACACCTGCAGACCTGCTTCACTGCCTGTGAAGCGACTCCCCTGCAAGTGGGGAACCAGGGGCTCGAACCGGGATCCTGACGCCGGTGATGGTTAGCCTTTCTAAACATACTACAAGTGCATGCTGGCTAGACAACAGCGGACTGTCAAGATTTACTGTTGTGACCCCAACAGGAGTTTGGGACTAGGAGCGTACGGATGATGTCAGCCTGAGGCTGGAACACGGGGGAGGTATCGACGCCCAGACTCGGAGCAGCTGAGTCTCTGCCTGCTGCTTCGTCTCGGCGGAGGTGCGCCAGGTGTCCACCGTGGCTCCTTCTCCTGAGAACTGAACACGGACCACTCTGCTAGCCAGTAAACTTTTAGACCTTCTACAGCCATGAGCAACCTTTACCAGAGCTGATAATTGTTTGTGGGACTAAACTTTTGATAACTACACTCAGACTTTATGGACCTAGCATACTCTTTTTTTTAAAAAAAATTTTTTTAATTTATTAATGAGGAACATAGGAGGAGAAAGAGCCAGACATCACTCTGGTCCATGTGCTGCCGGGGATTGAACTCAGGACCTCATGCTTTAGAGTCTGATGCTTTATCCACTGCACCTTCTCCCGGACCACAGACCTAGTGTACTCTTAACCCCTGATGATAATTGCTCATTTTGCCTTTTACCTGTTTCACCCTAATAAACCTTGTATTGTATAAACCCGCTCCCCGCTCCCCGCTGTGAGTCTTTAAGCTCCGAAGTCCTGAGCCCCTTTTAAGTCTCCAGTTACAGCACAGCCTCTCAGACACCCCTTTTTAAAGTTAAAATCACAAGTTTCTATGTATCAGGAACAAAACATGGCTGTGACTCACTCTGCTGTGACATCAGCTTCATGGTGGTGTTCGAAAACTCAGCCTGCATGTGCCTGTGTGCATGACGAGGACATCTTCCTGCTAAGTCGGTCCTGTCACTATGCAGTGCCTGCCCTTATCTCTGATAACTTTTTTTTGTTATTGTCTCCAGGGTTATCCCTGCGGCTCGGTGTTGTTATTGATGTCGTCATTGTTGGATAGGACAGAGAGAAGTGGAGAGAGGAGGGGAAGACAGAGAGGGGGAGAGAAAGACAGACACCTGCAGACCTGCTTCACCGCCTGTGAAGTGACTCCCCTGCAGGTGGGGAGTTGGGGGCTGGAACCGGGATCCTTATGCCGGTCCCTTGAGCCTTCCTATTTCTGTTTTGTCAGCACATTTGGATTGTATCTTACACATGGTGAATGATGAATATTGTAAAGACTTACAGGGCAGGAGGCTGGGCGGTAGCGCACTGGGTTAAGTGCACATGGCGCAAAGCGCAAGGACCAACCTAAGGATCCCAGTTCGAGCCCCCGGCTCCCCACCTGCAGGGGAGTCGCTTCACAGGTGGTGAAGCAGGTCTGCAGGTGTCTGTCTTTCTCTCCCCCTCTCTGTCTTCCCCTCCTATCTCCATTTCTCTCTGTCCTATCCTATAACGAACAACATCAATGTTCAACAACAATAATGGTCACAACAGGGCTGAGGCAACAAGGGAAACAAAAGGGGGGAAGAAAAATAAATGGCCTCCAGGAGCAATGGATTCATGGGGCAGGCACTGAGCCCCAGCAATGACCCTGGAGGAAAAAAAAGAGAGAGAGAGAAAACTACATAATAATAGTAACAGCAATAAACAACAAGGGCAACAGAAGGGAAAAAAATGGCCTCCAGGAGCAGTGGATTTGTAGTGCAGGCACTGAGATCCTGCAGTAACCCTGGAGACACAAGAAACAAACAAATAAACAAACAAACAAAAACAAACAAACAAAAAAGACTTAGAGGGCAGGGGTAGATAGCATAATGGTTACGCAAACAGACTCTCTTGTCTGAGGCTCCAAAGTCCCAGGTTCAGTCTGCCCCCTCCACCGCCACATGACCATAAGCCAGAGCTGAGCTCTGGTAGAACGCAGACAAAAGCAACAGAAACCAAGCGATCAAAAAAGACGCGCAGCTCTGTTCATACTCTTCCTGAGAGCACTTCTTTCTTTTCTTGCCCCCCCTAAACTCATGCCCCTGAAACTGGAAACTGTCTCACCCACTACAAACTCGCATTCCTTTCTGCTACATCTGTTAATGGGAGAGAAAAGCCGAGTGTCACTCTGGCCTTATGGGGGCAGGGGTCAAGTTCAGAAGCCCCTCATGGAGGCCCACTGCTTTATCCATTGCACAGCCCCTCACCCCCAAGCTGCTCCACCCCAGGCCGGCTCCTCTGTCGCTGCGGACAACAGCTACTGAAATGGTTCTGACCTTGCTGGTCTTGTATTAACTCCTCAGAGAAACACAGTTTGGGCTTACTCCTTTCTTTTACTTTACTTTAAATTTTAGTTTTAGTGGGAGTCGGGCGGTAGCGCAGCGGGTTAAGCGCACCTGGCGCAAAGCGCAGGAACCGGCTTAGAGATCCTGGTTTGAGCCCCCGGCTCCCCACCTGCAGGGGAGTCGCTTCACAGGCAGTGAAGCAGGTCTGCAGGTGTCTGTCTTTCTCTCCCCCTCTCTGTCTTCCCCTCCTCTCTCCGTTTCTCTCTGTCCTATCCAACGACAACAATAATAACAACAACCACAACGATAAAACAACAAGGGCAACAAAAGGGGAAAAAATAGCCTCCAGGAGCAGTGGATTCGTGGTGTAGGCACCGCACCCCGGCAATGACTCTGGAGGGAAAAAATGTGAGTTTTAGTGATTCTTTGTAGAGACAGAGGGGAGGGGAGAGAGAGACGCCTGCAGCACTGCTTCTCCACATTTGTGAAGCATCCCTGTCGCTCTGTCCCCCCACCCCCAAGGAGGTGTCAGGAACTTGAACCCAGGGCCCTGTGTACATACACTCTACCGGCCGTGCCACTGCCCGGCCCCCCTTTCTCCTTCCTTGCCAATTACCGTGGAGTTTCCTCTGGAACAAGGGCTCTAGTTTCTTGTGTCTCCCTTTATTTACTCTGAGTAGCTCTTACCAGGATTCTCCTTCCTTTCCTCCTCCTCCTCCTCCTCCTGCTTCTCCTTTAAGAAGACAATGGTATAATTCCACACTGTTTCCACCACCAGAGTTCAGGCTCCCCTTTCCCTCCCCTGGAAACTGCAGTAGTTCTCCCAAGCTCACAGACATGGGCTGACTATTACTATTATTATTATTATTATTAGAACTATATTCATATATGCTGGCCCATTTTTCCTACGGTCCTGCCGTCTCTTTTGTTTTTAATTTTTAAAAATCTTTTTATTTATTTGCTAGAGATAGCCAGAAATTGAGAGGAAGGGGGAGATAGAGAGAGAAGGAGACCGAGAGAGACCTGCAGCCCTGCCTCACCACTTGTGAAGCTTTCCCCCTGCAGGTGGGGACCGGGAGCTCGAACCTGGTTCCTTGCGCACTGTAACTTGTGCGCGTAACCAGGTGCACCACCACCCGGCCCTGTCCTGCCTTCTCTTCCTTTCTAAGTTTCACCTATTTCTTTTGAGTGTCCTCATCCCCCCCCCCCTTTATTTTTTCTTTTCTTTTTCTTCCTCTTCTCTCTCCAGGTCCTGATGCAACTGGAGTTCAGAGCCCTCTGGTCATCTTCCCCTCAGGACTGTTGCTGATAGGAGTTACTAAACCGTGATTGGAAGTAAGATCTCTGTACTCTCTTTAATTCATGAGTTTTGTAGACTGAGAATTTTATAGGCCTGAATTTTCTAATCTGGGGAAAGCAGTCCTCTATGAGTCCTCGTGTGTCCTTATTCGAAGATACGCGTTGCAGGCCACATGCCAGCGACACCAGCTCTGACTCCCCCAGGCTTGACGCCTAGACTCACAGTAGTCACGGGGCCGGCAGTAGCTCAAGAGGGACAGGAGACTTTGGTGGGCGGGTGAGTCCCTCCAGACTGTCTGCACCCAGGACACTGCACGCTCGTCCGGCCACTAGTTTGAACAAGTTCTTAAGTTTCGCATTTCTGTTGAGTCAAACAAAGGAAGAACACATTTCATGTGACCAGTGAGTGTTAAGTCATTTGGTAAACAGCTTCAGTTCTTGTAAATGATTCAAAAATAATATATAATTTAGAGGAGTGATGAATTTGGGTGTACCCAAGGAAAAGAAAATTGCCTACAATATTAGAAAGTTCAAGACACATAACCATCTGGGACTTGATGGAGGGGGTGTAACGTGAAGATGTATGATGCCATTTGTAAAACTAATTTCTCTTTCCATTTAATCTCCTGTTGCCTAAGAAAATGTAGCTGGTAATTAAGATACCATTTTGGTCTTGCTTGGAAATGCTGTCTCCCTCATTAAATGCGCACTTGTGAGAAGGCGCTATTAAGAGACAGCCTAAGGTGATACTTCGGAACAGCTAACTTTGTTGAAATACGTTCCCCAAATTTCTTGTAATAAAATGTAATTGCATTCTCTGTTTTCGCTCATGTAGAATCTTCATATATTATCTATTAGAGATAAGATTTGGTGCTCGAGGGACTATCCTGCTGAACCGGGGTGGCACGGGGACTTTCGGCGCGGCTGTCCTTACACTCACAACACCTAGAGCTCGTGTTCCTCTTGCTTTTTCTCCCAGAAGGTTGAAGGGGAGAGGAGAGAGTCGCAGAGTGGCTCAGAAGCTGTCAGGGTTTTCGGCCTCGTCGGTCAGGTGTCTGTGACACCTGTGAGGTGCCCCACGGAACCACGTGGGGAGGGAGGTTGGGGGAGAAGTGACCGAGTCTCGTGCGGCTGACACCAGTGCCGAACGCTAGCTGGTTACCACACGTGTTGCCGCGTTGCTGTGGACGGAGTGAGTCTCTCACGGGACACAGCTCCATGGTCTTGTCTAGGGAGGTCAAGGCCTCATTCTGTGACTGGTTTATAATAGTGAGTTTAGTAGCATGGATGCAAACTGTCTTTTAAAATCTTGTATTGGACTGGGGAGGTGGCATGGTGCTGACGCAAAAGGACTTGCACACCTGAGGCTCTGAGGTCCCCAGCACCACCCTAAGCCAGAGCAGGGCAGCGCTCTGGTTAAAGTGATAATAATAACTAAAGACTCTTGTGGCAGCTTATATGGCAGTGGGAGGGCAGATATCTTTATTGCTATTTCTGCTCCATAGGGAAAACACGGAGTGCACCTTTCCTGTTTTGTTTTGTTTTTCCCCTCAGGGTTATTGCTGGGCTCGGTGCCCGCACCATGAATCCACCGCTCCTGGAGGCCATTTTTTCCCCCTTTTGTTCCCTTGTTGTTGTAACCTCGTTGTGGTTATTATTATTGCCATCGTTGACGCTGTTCATTGTTGGATAGGACAGAGAGAAATGGAGAGAGGAGGGGAAGACAGAGAGGGGGAGGGAGTCGGGCTGTAGCGCAGCGGGTTAAGCGCAGGTGGCGCTAAGCACAAGGACCGGCATAAGGATCCTGGTTCAAGCCCTGGCTCCCCACCTGCAGGGGAGTCGCTTCACAGGCGGTGAAGCAGGTCTGCAGGTGTCTGTCTTTCTCTCCCTCTCTCTGTCTTCCCCCTCCTCTCTCCATTTCTCTCTGTCCTATCCAACAACAATGACAACAATAATAACTACAACAATAAAACAACAAGGGCAACAAAAGGGAATAAATAAATAAAATAAATATTAAAAAAAAAAGACAGAGAGGGGGAGAGAAAGACAGACACCTGCAGACCTGCTTCACCGCCTGTGAAGCGACTCCCCTGCAGGTGGGGAGCCGGGGGCTCGAACCGGGATCCTTACGCTGATTCTTCCACCTAGCACCACATGTGCCCAACCCACTGCGCCACTGCCCAACCCCCTTTCCTGTGTTTTTAATTTTACAGATTTTGCTTGTTTTCAGACAGACACAGAATGGAGGGAGGCTGCAGCCCTGGAGCTTCCTTCCCTGTGGCGGGGGCTGTGCTGGATCCTGGCTGTACACGCTGAGGCCGAGGCTGAGCGGTGCCCGAGCCCAGGGAGCTGTATCACTGGCCTTCCTCTGATCTGAAGTCCATTTCACATTTTTTAAAAAAATGACAGTGTTAATATCCTTGTAAAAATTTTTTATATGTATTTATGTCCCCTTTTGTTGCCCTTGTTGTTATTGTTATTATTGATGTCATCGTTGTTGGATAGGACAGAAGGAAATGGAGAGAGGAGGGGAAGACAGAGAGGGGGAGACAAAGACAGACACTTGCAGACCTGCTTCACCACGTGTGAAGCGACACCCCTGCAGGTGGGGAGCCGGGGGCTTGAACCGGGATCCTTATGCTGGTCCCTGCGCTTTGCCCCACGTGCGCTTAACCCGCTGCGCCACCGTCCGACTCCCTGCACCCCAGATTCTTATTTATTTATTTATTCTCTTTTGTTGCCTTTGTTGTTTTATTGTTGTAATTATTGGTGTCGTCATTGTTGGCTAGGACAGAGAGAAATGGAGAGAGGAGTGGGAGACAGAGAGGGGAGAGAAAGATAGACACCTGCAGACCTGCTTCACCGCCTGTGAAGCGACTCCCCTGCAGGTGGGGAGCCGGGGGCTCGAACCGGGATCCTTATGCCGGTCCTTGCACTTCGCACCACACGAGCTTAATCCACTGCGCCACCACCCGACTCCCGTTAACATACTTAAGGTTCAATTTTCCAAATGTATACTGATATAAACATTTTTTAAAGAATTTATCTATTTATTCATGAGAAGATAGGAGAGAGAAAGAACCAGCCATCACTCAGGTACATGTGCTGCTGGGGATTGGACTCAGGACCTCATGCTTGAGAGTCTAGTGCCTTAGCCACTGCGCCACCTCCCAGACCACTGATACAAACATTTCCCTATTTGTACTAATTTTAACGTGGAAACACCACCTTGACGAGTCAGCTAGGGGCTAGCTTTAAAGGGTGCGCCCTGCATGCTCGGAGCCCTGGGCTAACTGCCTGTACCATATAAAAGCCAAAAAGCAGATCCGACAGAATGCCACCAATGACAGGAAAAATGCCTTGGTTTCTCTCTCTCTCTCTCTCTCTCTCAAGCTCTCTTACGTTAAGAGTCTTCAAGATTGGGCAGGGTAGACAGCATAATGGTGATGCAAAGACACTTGTGCCTGAGGCTCCAAAGTCCCAGGTTCAATCCCTGCACCAGCATAAACCAGAGCTGAGCAGTGCTCTGGTAGAAAAATAATAATAGTAATAATAATTCTTCAAGACCATCCTGAAGAAAATCAAGCCTTTTTTAGCTAGGCTAATTGGGGTAAAGCAGGAAACAGCTAGATGGCGGAGAATGGGGCTGGGGAGCTGGGGAGCCTTCAGAGACGGCGAGCATGGGGCCTTCTGCAAGCAGACCAGACAGCCCAAGACACGGACAGGTCATTGGGGTCCTACCCTCTAACGACAGTACCGGTTACACTGCTCTGGGTACTTCCATAAGCATGGGCCCTGAAAAGCTCCGGCCTGGGGCAAACGCTCAGCATGAGAGAGCACAGAACTAGCTCGCCTAAGACCCCAGGGCCACTTCAGACCCAGGTATCACGCTACCCCAGAGCTGCAGGAGGGGAGCCTCATGAATGAGGAAGCAGATCTGCAGGTCTCCCTCTCTCTTCTCTCCTCTCCTTCTCTATTCACCCCTTCCCCTCTCAGTTTCTCTCTTTCCTATAAATATAAATATTGAGGGAGTCGGGCGGTATAGCACAGAGGGTTAAGCGCAGGTGGTGCAAAGCGCAAGGACCGGCGTAAGGATCCTGGTTCGAGCCCCCGGCTCCCCACCTGCAGGGGAGTCGCTTCACAGGCGGTGAAGCAGGTCTGCAGGTGTCTGTCTTTCTCTCCCCCGTCTGTCTTCTCCTCCTCTCTCTCAATTTCTCTCTGTCCTATCCAACAACAACGACATCAATCATAACTGCAACAATAAAACAACAAGGGCAACAAAAGGGAATAAATAATAAATAAAAAATATTTAAAAAACAACAAAAATATTGAGAGAGAGAGAGAGAAAGAGAGAGAGAGGGAAACAGGAGATAGAGAGGGAGAGACCCCTGCAGCATTGCCCCTCCCCCAAGTGAGGACGAGGAGTTTGAACCCAGGTCCTTGCTCCCGCCTGGTCCCGGGCATTAACTCTTTTTTAGATTTTTGTTAATATGGTAAGAAATCACGAAACAGTGTTTTGTTGGAGTTCTTTGGTGTAACTGGGGCCTGGCACATGCATGAATGCATGATTCCACCATCCCGGGTCCTTTTTTCATTTAGACAGACGCACACTCAGAGAGAAGCTGGGGACAGCACAGTCCTGAGGCTTCCTGTGTTGGCCGAGCTCTCGCCATGCCGTGCCGGGCTCCAGGCTGGCTTGGATGCAGCGAGGCCTCTCTGACGAGCTAGCCCAGATCCTGACCTCTTCTCTCTGGCTCTCTTTAAAAAGTTAATGAGTGGGCAGGGGAGACAGCACAGTGCTTTTACTAAATAAAAAAAAGTTCACGTCTGAGGCTCCACAGTCCCAGGTTCAATCCTCCACACCACCGTAAACCAGAGCCAATCAGTACTCTGGTCTCTCTCCCTGTATCTTTCTCTCATTAAAATTAAACAACAACAAAATGCTTTTAAGCTAATGGCTGATGGAGATTCTCTGGAGATGCGGCCCATGTGACACAGAGCTGATGGTTGCACATACGCTGAAGCCCTTACCCAGGGGAGTTTGGCAACAGCTAACAAAGCACTCCTCCTCCTCCTCCCCCTCCCCCTCCCCCTCCCCCTCCTTTTTTTTTTTTGCCTCCAGGGTTATCACTGGGGCTCGGTGCCTGCACTAGGAATCCACTGCTCCTGGAGGCTGTTTTTCCCATTTTATTGCCCTTGTTGTTGTGCTTGTTGTAGTTGTTATTGTTGTCATAGCTGTTGTCAAGCATGAGGTCCTGAGTTCAATCTCTGGCAGCACATGTATCAGAATGATGTCTGGTTCTCTCTCTCCTCCTATCTTTCTCATTAATAAATAAATAAGATATTTTTTAAAAAGATAGATAGCTAGGTAGCTAGCTAGAAAGGCCTGCAGCCCAACTTCACCACTTGTGAAGCTTTCCCTCCGCAGGTGGGGGCTAGAGGCTTGAACCCAGGTCCTTGTGCATGGTGACATGTGCACTTAGCCAACGGCTCTACCACCTGGCCCCGTAGCTTTTCATGGGGCCGCCCCAGTTTGCATTCCTGCCAGCAGTCGAGCGGAGTCCCTTTCCCTCCATGGCCTCGCCGACACTTGTCATTTCCTGCGTTGTTGCTGCAGGCATTCTCTCTGGTGTGAGGTGGGACCTCGGTGCAGTTTTAATGCATTTCCCCGGTGATGAGTGGAGTATTTCTTCATCTTTCTCTTTTGTCTTTAGAAAACTGTCTTCTCATTTCTTTGGCCTGTCTTTTGTTGGCTTTTGGGCTATTTTTTCCTTTTGTTGAGTAGTGTAGACACAAACACACACACACACACACACACACACACACATACTTTTCCCCCAGAGCACTGCTCACTCCTGGCTTGTTGTGGTTCTAGGGGCTGAGTCCAGTACCTCTGGTGCCCTGGGCACGGAAATATTTCGGCATGACTGTTAGGCGACTTTCCCTGCCCCATCTTCTGCTTGCGTTAGCAGTGATGTTGTGGGGGCTGGGAGGTGGCGCACCTGATCAGACGCACACACAGGAAAGTACGGTCACCTTAACACCCCAAAGGTAGTTACTGTAGTCCTCCTTGTTACTACAAAGCATGCAGAAAAGGCATTTGACAAAATCGATACCCTCTGCTGACAAAAGCCACTCAACAGACTAGAAATCAAACTGGCACAGCATTTCAGAAAACCCCACAACTGACAACACGCTGTGAGACTAAGTGACTTCTCCCCGAGATCACGAGCGAGAATCTGTTCTGTTCCTTTCTGCTCAGTATTGTACGGGCAGCCCTACCCATGCCAGTTAGACAGGAAGGAGAGCGAGAAGACCACCTTACTGGCAAGGGTGAGCTAAGGTTATCTCTTACCTGCCAGTCTTGTGGCCTTGTGTCTAGAGAAGTCAAAGGAATGCTCTGAAAAATGATGAGGTCGACTTGATTGCAAGAGACGAAGTCAGTATACGGAAGTCAGCTGTAGGACTGGGAGGTGGTGCGGCGCATAAAGCTTTCGGACTCTTGGGCTGGGTAGGAGTGCACCCAGTACAGTGCCTGTCACCATGCACAAGGACCCAGGTTCAAGCCCCCATTCCCCACCTGAGAAGGGGAAGCTTCACAAGCAGTGCTGCAGGTCTCTCTCACGCCCCCTCCCCGTCTCTCCCCCTCTCCCCGTCTCCCCCTTTTCCTCTTGATTTCTCTCTGCCTCTATCCAATAAATAATAACGAGAGGCACTGGACTCTCAAGTATGAGGTACTGAGTTCAGTCCCCCACATCCCATGTGCCAAAGTGATGCTCTGGTTCTCTCTCCCTCACCACCCCATAAATAAATTAAATAAGTAAATCTTTTTAAAAAATCGATTGCAGTGTACCAGCCAAAAAATGAGATTAACAGAATTATTATTACTTAACTAATAATTAATTTGATGCTACTTGAAATTTTTTTATGCTACTTAGAGTAGCATCAAAAGAATAAAATCCTCAGACATTTAGCGAAAGAAGTATGAAATACACTAGCTTGCTAAGGGTATAGCATGAAAGGACAGGTGCCGGGCGAATGGAACAATTGCACTGTCCTCCAGTTATGGAGGGCAGGCGTCCAAAATCTGTCGTCAGGGTTGGTTCTTTCTGAGACCCACGAAAGTAAGTGTGTTCTGTGCTGCTTCCTAGTTTTGGGGTGTTTGCTAGTTACCTTGGGCAACCTCAGGTCCCGGTTACACAGTGTCCGTTTGTCCTTTCTCTGTGTGTGTCTGCTCCTCTGTCCAGTTCTCCCTTTATACAGACACCGCCACACAGACCCCCCCTCCCCCAGTCAAAACCGTTTTTCTAATCAGAGCACACTGACGGGTGGTGTGGGCATTAGGACGTGAGTGTCTTGGGGAGGGGACTCAGTTTAAGTCCAGGTTTCTACTCTTGAATTCAAAGAACATGATAATCAAAAAGGAAAAGCAGGGCCAAGAGGTGGTGTGCCCAGCAGACTGCGTATGACCCCTGCTTGACAACTGGGCATCAAACCTGGAGGGAGGCTTCATGAGCAGTGGCAGTAATTCTGCTGATTCCATTTTTGGCTGGTACGCTGAGATCGAGGTTTAAAATTTTTTATATTTATTTATTTATTTATTTATTTATTCCCTTTTGTTGCCCCTGTTGCTTTTTATTGTTGTAATTATTGTTGTTGTTATTGATGTCATCGTTGTTGGGCGGTAGCGCTGCAGGTTAAGTGTACATGGTGCAAAGCGCAAGGACCAGTATAAAGGTCCTGGTTCGAGCCCCCGGCTCTCCACCTGCAGGGGAGTCGCTTCACAGGCGGTGAAGCAGGTCTGCAGGTGTCTGTCTTTCTCTCCCTCTCTCTGTCTGCCCCTCCTCTCTCCATTTCTCTCTGTCCTATCCAACAACAATGACATCAATAATAACTACAACAATAAAACAACAAAAGGGAATAAATAAATTTTTTTAAAAAAATCATCTTTCCTACAGAAATAGCCAAAAATGGTTAGAAGGCTTAAGTGCCAGTCCAAACCGTAAAGCTCTGAGGAGAATAGAATGCTCGGGCTCAATCGCTGTGACCACGGGGTGAGCAGTGGCCGCTTCGGTGTGAAGCTGAAGCACAGACAGCACGCAGGGCTGAGTGGAGCGACACACCCTTCTAGTCGGCGCTTCTGAAGGGAGGAGTCTGAGCATATCTGGAAAACAAAAGTAGAAATGTCTTAGTTACCTCTTAATAGTATTCAAGTTCGGATTAGATTTATTTTTATTTTTTACTTTCATGACTTTTTTAAGCTTTAGTTAAGTTTCAGGAAATGGAAGTTTATGTTTTATCCTTTGAAAAACTTTTTAATAAAAAATGAGCCAGAGAGCAGAGCGGTAGTAATTGGATGTCAGGGTAATAAGCCATTAAAGTTTATGAGTCACGTTAACAGAGAGCCCTCTCGGTGCCACCATTCCCTTTATTTGCTTATTCTACAATAAACATAAAATCTTCTGCCTGGAGTTCAGAGCACAGCAAGGGAGAGAGGAAAAAGCAGAACAGAAAATCCAGCAAGTCATAAATGGGAAACGCTCAGGGACCTTCCAAGCCTCCAGTCCATGGGACCAGCAGAATCTGGCTGCGTGATGAGACTCCCCTCAGCGTGGTCTTGGGATTCAGGAGTCCTTCCCAAACCTCAGTCATTGAAGGGGGCTGTGAGATGATGAAGAAAAACATTAAGTAGTTTGGGCCAGGCTGTGGCGCACCTGGTTAAACGCTCATGGTTCAAGCCCCTGGCCCCCACCTGCAGGGGCGAAAGCTTCATGAGTGGTGGAGCAGGGCTGCAGGTGTCTCTCTGTCTCTCTCCCTCTCTATCTCCTCCTCCCCTCTCAATTTCTGGCTGTCTCTTTCCAATAATAAATAAATTAAAAATATTTTAAAAAGGGAGTCGGGTGGTAGCGCAGCGGGTTAAGCACACGTGGTGCAAAGCGCAAGAACAGGCATAAGGATCCCGGTTCGAGCCCCCGGCTCCCCACCTGCAGGGGAGTCGCTTCACAGGCGATGAAGCAGGTCTGCAGGTGTCTGTCTTTCTCTCCCCCTCTATGTCTTCCTCTCCTCTCTCCATTTCTCTCTGTCCTATCCAACGACGACATCAGTAACAATAACAATAACTACAGCAATAAAACTACAAGGGTAACAAAAGGGAATAAATAGAATAAATATTTACAGAAAATTTTTTTTTGAATAAATAAAGTGGTCTGTGAGGTGGTGCAGTGGATAAAGCATTGGACTCTCAAGCATGAGGTCCCACATTCAGTCTCCGGCCACACATGTACCAGAGTGACGTCTGGTTCTTTCTCTCTCTCCTCCTTTTTCATTAATAAATAAAATATTTAAACAATAAATAAATACATAAAGCAGCGGCATCATCAGAGGCCTTACTCCTGTGTGTGGGGGACGACGCTTGGTGGTTGCTTGATGCGGGGTGGCCGGTGGGAGCCCACAGGAGAGGGCGAGGCCACGAGCGCAGAGTGGACCCCTCCGTCCCGCCGTGACGCGGGGCTCTTGGTGCTGGGCTGGGCTGTGCCTTCTGTGCTGCGCAGGGAGCGAGTGCCGAGGCCGGCTGCCTGTCTTCCTTTCCCCTCCTTGCTTGATGTGTTGAAATGGATTTCTATTTTGAGCCTCTGGAAACATGTCTGGAAGCTCAACACACGTGCTGTGTTTCTGCTGTTATAACAAGACCATCCAGACCGACAGACAGACAGACAAAAACAGGCTCCTAGGATTTTAGAAAGCGTCATGTGTGTGGGGTCTCTCCCTTATATATATAAATATCATACTAGAGAGACACCCCAGATGGTGTGGTGGACTGAACATGGGGCTTTGGAGTCTCAGGCATCATTCATTCATTCATTCTTTCTTTCTTTCTTTCTTTCTTTCTTTCTTTCTTTCTTTCTTTCTTTCTTTCTTTCTCTTCTCTCCTCCCTGCCTGCCTTCCTTCCTTCCTTCCTTCCTTCCTTTTTTTTTATATAGCTGTTATACTATCTCCCCCTACCCTACCTTTAGACTGACTTTTGTCCCTGTCTTCCCTCCTCTCTCTCTTTCTCTCTCTCACTGCCATCAGGATTATTCCTGGGACTCAGTGCTGGTACCGTGAACCCACTGCTTCCAGTGGCCATTTTTTTCCTGCCCCTCCTTTATTTCTATTTTATTGGGTAACAGACATTGAGAAGGGAAGGGGAGACTGGGAGAGAGGAAGACAGACACCTGCAAATCTGCCTTCCCCCCCGCAGGTGGGGAGCAGGGACTTGAACCTGGGTCCTTGAGTGCGGTAACGTGTGCACTGAGCTGGGTGCACCACTACCTCCCCCCCCACCCCATGGATTTTTTTTTTTTTTAACGTAGTCGTTGATTACAGTTTTTCAAAGGAAAAAGCCATTGTTTGCCACTTAATTTTCAAAAAGCGTATGTTAAACGCTAAGTGCTGTGCTATGGTCAGGAAGTTGTATCCCAGACCCGTTGTGCTGTACAACTGCCACCTCCTCCTGTGAATTCTAGACGCTTCAAAACTCGCATGTGCAGGGACCATTCGAGTGCCCATGTCGTGACATGCAGATGCTCGGGTTCAAGTGGGGGAACGCTTCATGAGCAGGGAGGCAGGGGGTGTGTGTGTGTGTGTGTGTGTGTGTGTGTGTGTGTGTAGAATGGTTATGCAGACAGACTCTCAGAGCTGAGGCTCCAAGGCCCCTGTCCCACACTCCATACCACCACAGGCCAGAGCTGAGCAGTGATCTGGTTAAAAAACAAACAACATATATGTGTGTTATGCGCCTGTGTGCACATATGTACACACATGCACACGCACACACGCATGCACACACGCGCGATTCTGTATGTCTGAGACTCTGGCCTTGGGAGGGCGGGCTGGGAGTGGGAAGGATCCCAGAAAGCACCCTGGCACCCGCCCCGCCAGTTGCGGCCTTATCCTCACAACCAGCGTCACAGATTTTTACAATTTCCAGATTGAAATCAAATACCTGCTTGTTGGCCCACACAGACATCCTAGAGGCCACTTTTCACTTTTCACGTCAGTGTTTGCATCTGAAACTGAGCAGCAGCGGCCTAGCCTGACGCCTCTCACAGAAAACTGTAGATTCCACAACTGTCTCTACTGCTCTAGACCCAGCTGGTGACGTGCATAGCTCCTGACCACACATCCTCCCTGTGGGGGCCGGCGGTGGCGCAGCGGGTTAGGCGCATATGGTGTGAAGCACAAGGACCTGTGCAAGGATCCCGGTTCGAGCCCCCGGCTCCCCACCTGCAGGGGGAGTCGCTTCACAGGCGGTGAAGCAGGTCTGCAGCTGTCTGTCTTTGTCTCCCCCTCTCTGTCTTCTCTGCCTCTCTCCCTTTCTGTCCTATCCAACGACAATAGCAATAACAACAGCAATAATAATAACCACAACAAAGATAAAACAACAAGGGTAACAAAAGGGGGGAAAAAAAAGCTTCCAAGAGCAGTGGATTTGTGGTACAGGCACCAAGCTCCAGCAATAACCCTGGAGGCAAATAAAATAAAATAAAATAAAATAAAATAAATAAAATAAAATGACTCACATGGAGAATGTCATACATCAGAAGAGGTAACAGCAGCAAATGCTGGAGAGGGTGTGGGGTCAAAGGAACCCTCCTGCACTGCTGGTGGGAATGTCAATGGGTCCAACCTCTGTGGAGAACAGTCTGGAGAACTCTCAGAAGGCTAGAAAAGGACCTACCCTGTGACCCTGCAATTCCCCTCCTGGGGACATATCCTAAGGAACCCAACACATCCATCCAAAAAGATCTGTGTACACATATGTTCTTGGCAGCACAATTTGTAATAGCCAAAACCTGGAAGCAACCCAGGTGTCCAACAACAGATGAGTGGCTGAGCAAGTTGTAGTCTATATACACAATGGAATACTACTCAGCTATTAAAAAATGGTGACTTCACCGTTTTCAGCCAATCGTGGATGGACCTTGAAAAATTCATGTTAAGTGAAATAAGTCAGAAACAGAAGGATGAGTATGGGATGATCTCACTCTCAGGCAGAAGTTGAAAAACAAGATCAGAAAACACAAGTAGAACCTGAACTGGAGTTGGCGCATTGCACCAAAGTAAAAGACTCTGGGGTGGGTGGGTGGGTGGGTGGGGAGAATACAGGTCCAAAAAGGATGACAGAGGACCTGGTGGGGGCTGTATTGATTGTTATATGGGAAACTGGGGAATGTTATGCATGTACAAACTATTGTATTCAATGTCGAATGTAAAACATTAACCCCCCAATAAAGAAATTAAAAAAAAAAGATTCACAGGAGACCCACGTACCTACCATCTATTCCAGCAGACAAAACATGACTAGAAACCGCTGTTCTGTGTCCGCCAGCGTGTGCCGTCCCCTCCGTGCTCTGCCCTGTGCATCCGTCTGCTCGCTCTCATGCAGGCCGGCGTTTACCGCGCTGGCTGGCGGGCTCTTCCAGTCTTCTTCCTCACTAAACATCTCGTCGCTGTTTTTGTGGTAGGTGATGTCTGATGCCCTACTGAAATAACACCCCGTGAACACTCCGTGCGACTCTCTAAGTATGCGCCTAGGTATGAGAGACTTTTCGCAGTTGTCAGTCGCGCTCAGAGAGCATTGATCCACGGTACGCACCAGCCAAGCTGTGGAATGCCTTTTGATCCGCACGAGCCTGGTGTTTCCGCGTGGTTAGACTCAGCCTGTAGGTGTCCGGCAGGGATCTTACCGAAGTGGTGCTCTGGGCTCCCCCGTGCATTCCCTGGGGACCTTTGCCACGAGTGGCGTGTTTCCAGGCTGTCCAGTTTCTGAGGCACACGTTGTTTTGGTCACTTCAGTAAGGTTTCCTCAGCCAGACTTCTCTGTATTACTCTTTTTTTCTTTTCACAATTGGTTATGTTTTGTGATAAGGCACTTTAAAAAAAACAAAAAAGGAAGATGCTTGAAAAGTTCATGGATGCAGCTTCACCTCTGTGTATGCAAAAGACTCACCGTTAGGGCTGCAGAGATAGCTTAATGGGGAGCCAGGCGGTGGTGCACCTGGTTAAGTGCTCACACTACAGTGCTCCAGGACCCAGGTTCAAGCCCCTGGTCCCCACCTGCAGGGAGAAAGCTTTATGAATGGCGAAGCAGGGTTGCAGGTGTCTCCCTGTCTTTTCCCCTATCTCTATCCCCCACCCCCTCTCAATTTCTCTCTGTCTCTATCCAATAATAAAATGAATAAAAATGTTAAAATACATATTTTAAAAAGAGGTAGCAAAAACATTTTCGTACTTTGATGCCTGACGCGCCAAAGGTCCCCCAGTTCAATCCCCAGCACCTGCCACAAGCCAGAACTGAGCAGGACTCTGGGAGAACAAAGAGTCCCCTTTGAGACAAGCTGAGAAGCCTGTCTTCACGCGCACGTCCGGCCATGTGTGGCCTTTCTCGCTACCTCGTGCTCCAGCAGCCTGCACCGCCTTCCCAGCCCTTCGGGACACCCTTCTGCCATCTCTGGGCCGGCACCTTCTCTCCCCCGGCCGCCACGTGGATGCTGACCTTGCTCAGGACCACCTCAGCTTTTGTTCTCAAGTTGGGAGGAGGAAAAAGAGGAAGAAGAAAGTTCAAGACACATTGGGGTGCACACAAGTTAGTCTCCTGGGACCAAGTGGTGGTACACCTGCACAAGGACCCAGGTTCAAGCCCCCTGTCCCCGCCTGTGAAGGCTAGCAGGTAAACAGTTTGTGGGTCTCTCTCTCCCCCCGCCCAATTTCCCTTTGTCTCTATCTGAAATAAATAAAATATACTAGAAAGTAAACCCAGGGCCTGGGTGGTGGCACTCCCAGTCTGTGCCCATGTACCACCTTCTTTTTTTCATATATATATTTATTCCCTTTTGTTGTCCTTGTTTTATTGTTGCTACCGATGTCGTCGTCGTTGGATAGGACAGAGAGAAATGGAGAGAGGAGGGGAAGACAGAGAGGGGGAGAGAAAGACAGACACTTGCAGACCTGCTTCACTGCTTGTGAAGCGACTCCCCTGCAGGTGGGGATCCGGGGGCTCGAACCGGGATCCTTACGCCGGTCCCTGTGCTTTGCGCCACCTGCGCTTAACCCGCTACACCACCGCCCGCCCCTTGCTTTCTTTCTATCCCGCAGGGCTGAAGCCTCCCAGCGCTGGCCTCTCTCCTGATTTACTCCCTCTCTCAGCATGGGCCCCTTCAGGTCAGGAAAAGTGAAAGTTCTTTTGCTGCAGCCGCTCAGCACATGTGATCTAGCCAAGATTTCTGGGACTGACTTTGGGAGGACGTGAATTTGATCACAAGGTCTGTCCCTGTTTTTCTGACCTCCTGCACGCTTGGCTCACCTTGCCTGGGCCGGGCAGGCTGGAGGGGCAAAGGGCACGACAGTGGTGTTTTGATTCATCCGGCTGAATCGTGCCGCACAGTGGCAACAGCCTCGGCCAGGAGCGCAGGTCTTACCTGGTGAGCACTGAGCCACCTGTCTTCAGCCTTCCTGCCTTCTGTTCCCGCAGCACTCAGCAATATTTGCAGAATGAGTGACTTCTGAGACGCCAGGTAAGAACGTACTGATTGGCTGCTTGCTTTTTGCCCTAAAGGCTTTTCGCCAGGGCTATCAGCTGCATAATTCTGCTACTCCTGGGGGAGTCATGGATGCAGAGGGAGAGCGAGGGAAGGAGAACACAGCACCGTTCGTCCCTTTTCTGATGACACATTCCTCCGCGCACGGTGCTCCCATTGGCTGGGCAGTGGCTCGAAACTGGATCTCACCAAGGTAACCTGTGTGCTTCACCTGGTGGGCTGTCTCGACTACTCCGCTGTGTTGGTGTTTTTTTAAATTGATTTAATAAAGATCAGCAAGATTGTAAGATAAAAGTGGTACAATTCCACAGGAGTTCCATATCCCATCCCCTGGCCTCTCTGTCTTTATAATTACTTTGTTTTTATTGCCACCAGTCTCAGGCCTGCACGGCTCTCTGCTCCTGCTGGAGTCCTGTGCCTGTGCTGTCCTGGGTCCCCTACGGCCAGGGACTCGGAGCCGGTGCTTGTGTCCGCTACCTGCTACACCGTCGCTGTCACCTTTCCTAATTCTGTATCAAGCACTTTTACTGTCGTGGTTTCTAATTCAAAGAAAGGGCAAGGTTATGCTTCAGGAAAGCCCGGTTTCTGGTTAAATCAGAACTCGGGTGCGTTCCCATCTCACTTAAGGACAGGAGTGGACTCTGAGTTCTGTTGCTAGGATTTACAGCTCGTTTGGAATTTTGAAACTTTTTATTTAATATAAATATATTGAGAATATTGATATATTTGAGACTATTATTGTTCCCTGGAGCCCAAATGCACAATTGCTGCAAATTTAATAAATACTTGAGATTGAATGCGGATTCATTCGAGAAGTAGAATGTTTCCTTAATGCCAATATGTCCCTTTAATGGATTTGCATCCAGATGTTCCGGCCCCATTAGCCGGAGTGGATGTGCCATTCGCCTGCCAGTCCCCTGCTGTTTGCCATTATTTAGTATTATCAGAGGCCGTGAGCGCACACACTTATTACAAAGTCGAAGAAGGCTTGAGCTGAGAAAGGTGCCGTGCCAGGGCTCCTGCCTCAGAGGTCTGGGGTCCAAAGCAACGAGACCAGTGACTCCATAAATAAAGCCTTGGAATGCGGACTCAGAAGCAGCTGGGCAGCTAGGAGCAGGCCCACCTGCCCGAATCTTCGTGAGGGGAGGGTCTCCTTCTCGCGAAGCGTCCAGCAGGTTGAGTCTTCCACAGTGGGATACGCAGAGCCTCCCGCAGGGGCGGAGGGTCGCCACCACTCCAAGGTAACAGGGAGACTACCTCCGTGGCGCTGGCTGCTGACAGAGCTCCGTGCTTACCGTGTACCTCCTGGCCTGGGATCACTACAGGAAGACACCCTGCACTTAACAGGGGCGCTGGGTCCTGGGGGGACTCGTCAGGTGTCTTTCTGGGCAAAAAGATGTCCTGACTTCTCCGACAGCCCAGGGGTAAGGGGTGGCTCTTACACCGCCTCTTAAGAAATGGTCACGCGTAACCCAGGCCGTGGTGCGGTTGATAAGGCGTTGGCCTCTGAAGCGTGAGGTCTTAAGTTCAGTCCCCAGCATCGCCTATCCCAGAGCCATGCTCAGGTCCCCCCCCCCTTCTCTCTCTCCCTTCCTCATTCTTGTCAATAAAGAGAGAGAGAGAGAGGGATGTGACAGAGGGTCTCCCTGATAGCTTAGCAGATAGGGCATCCACCCAGGCTCGAGCCCCAGCCTCCAGGGGCCATGCTAGAGCACCGGGGAAGCCTGTGCCTTCCTCTCCGTCACATTCTGCTGCGTGAGACGTGAGACGGCGCAAGGCCCAGGCTCAAAACCCAAACAAATAAACCCCAGCAGAGCCGGGGCTGGAAAGGTGTCTGACTGCTCCGTGTGTCGTGAGCACGACTTGCGTGTACAAGACTTTGGGTTGGGGCAGGTGGTGGCGCACCTGGCCAGGCACACTCACCCCAGTGCGGAAGGCCCCAGGTTCAAGCCCCCGGTCCCCACCTGCAGGGGGAAGCTTCACAAGTGGCGAGGTAGGGCTGCAGGTGTGTTTCTTTTTCCTCTCTCTCCCCCCTCCTCTCTCAATTTCTCTCAATCCTGTCAAATAAATATTTTAAAAGTGTAAAAAAGGAAACAAAAAAAAAAGGACAGGGGTAGATAGCATAAAGGTTATGCAAAGAGACTCTCATGCCTGAGACTCCGAAGTCCCAGGTTCAATCCCCCGCACCACAATTAGCCAGAGCTGAGCGGTGCTCTGGTATTTGCCCCTGTGTCTTTCTCTCTCTGCATCTCTCTCAGAAATAAAGTAAAGGAAATACTTTAAAAGGAAAATAAAAGGGTGGGGTGGTGTGGCACACCTGGTGAAGCGCACATAGGACTAAGTGCCCAGGCCGGGTGTGCTCCGCGGTCAAGGCCCATTTCCTGACGCCGATGATGCAGCTTGCAGCTGCCCTCGGCCCAGAGCTCCAGCTGTGTCCGTCCTCAGGGAGCGTCTCCGAGTAGCCAGCTCGTGGGGCCACTTGCAGTGTTTTCCGCCCCCGGAGACACGGGCTCAGGCGGTTCTGGCTTTGACGTTCCGGCTGGGCAGCACAGTGGGCTGCCATTGCGAGGCCCGTATTGATCTGAGAGTGAAAGGTGGTGCCTCGAGGCCTTGGGTTTGACGCCAGGCGCGAGAATAATGTCACGCGGTGGCCTGTCGGTCGTTGCGGTTCACTCAGTAACGTGGAGACTGGCTGGCTCCTGAGGATGGGGCGAAATGCCGGTGACTCCGGCCGGCCGGCACTCCGCAACGGTCCCGGGATGTGCTCCCTTAGACTTTGCTAGGGGTGTGCTCACTCGGCCTTTTCCTGTGTCCCCACCCTGCCACCTCCCAAACATACCACCAGAGTTGTCACTCCTATCGGAAACAGTTTTCTTGCATGAGCCTCTGTTATTTTTATTTCATGTGCATCCGTTCTCTAGACTGCTCGTGAGTGAAAACGTCCGGGAGCTGTCTTTCACCTCTGCACTTAGTCCCTGAGCGTCATCTCCAGTCCCGTCCAGTGGCCCTTAGGGACACAGCCTCGCCTGGGGTTGGCTGTGGGCTAGCGCTCCTCAGAGGCTCGGTCCCTGGCCTGGCGCTCCTCAGAGGCTCGGTCCCTGGGGAGAGAAAGACAGACACCTGCCGACACGCTTCCCTGCCTGCAGGTGGGGAGCCGGGGCTTGAACCGGGATCCTTGTGCGGCCTTCAGGGGCCGTGGATTCATAGTGGATTTGTAGTGCAGGCACCAAGCCCAGTAGGACCCTGGAGGCATACACACACACACACACACACACACACACACACACACACACACACACACACACACTGCGGCTCCTTGTGAAAGATGTCAGTGGGATCTTGATGGCGACTGCATTCCAGCTGTAGACTGCTGTTGGCAAGATGGCCGTTTTAATAGTGTTTATTCCTAGAAACCCACGACAAAGACTGTTCCTCCATTGTTTGATGCCATTTCCTATCTCTTTTTAAGCCCTTTGTGAGACTCATTCCGAGGGCTTTTATTTTGGGGGGGGTCCTGACTGTGAATGGGATTAAGCTTTTCAGTCCCATTCCCTGTGATTCCTCGTCACTATATGAAAAGGCCACGGGCCTGGGGCGTCCATGTCGTGCCCCACCCTGCTCCCGTCGGTCTGGCGGGCTTTGTGCGCGGCCCCCACGAGGTCTGCTGGCCGGCGAGCGGACTGTGCGGCCTGGTGTAAGCGTGGCGGGGTGGCGGGCGGGCGCTGGGAGAAGCCTGCTGGCGCGTGCGGTGTGGGGCGGCCACTGCGGCCTACGTCTGTGTGCCCGCTCGCCGCAGGTAAAGTGTGCAAGAGGGAGAGGGAGGGGACATCCGGCAACCGAAGGATCGGTGCTGTTGGGACTTTATGCGTACTGATGCAGAAAAGCTGAGGGGACTGGACCCCAAGCACGGCCTCCCCGGTTAGCCGCCCCCCAGCCCTCCGACCCGGCTCCCAGGCGGCTGTTTCCTGAGAGGAGCGCGTCGCAGGGTCCCGGCCGGGAGCGGCCCTTGGAGGAGCGCAGATGGCAGGGACGGTGCCGGGAGGAGGGCAGCCCGGGCAGTGCCAGGGCCCCGGCGGCCGAGGGTGGAGTGTGCCCTCCCGCTCCGAGTCTCGGCCCTCAGACGCAAAGCTCTGGCTGTCCCCGCCGGCGGGCCGCGTGGAGTCCTGCCAGGCCGCGACAGTGACACTGAGCTCACGGCCCGGGCCCTGCGGCTCGAGAAGACCGAGGCGACCGAGAAGACCGAGGCGACCGAGGCGACCGAGGCGACCGGCCGGCTCCTCCCTCCATGCCACAGGCCCCTCGGAGCCGCCCCCGAACCGGTCCTGTCTGTGCCCGGCCTGCTCGCCTCGGGCCTTTACCTTATCGGCGCCCGGGGACAGGCGCCACAGGCCCGACGGAGCGTCCGCCCTCACTCAGTGGCTGGCGACGGGCTCTGCTTCCTCACGCGGTGCCAGGTCTTCCTCAGCGACTGCTCACCTCTCTCTCTGCAGAGCTGGGCCTCACCCGTGTGTGATGTCACTGCTCCTGGGCCACTTTTCATTCAGAGAGCGAGGGAGAGAGAGAGAGAGAGAACAGCACCAGAGTCCCCCCCCCCCGCCGTGACACGTCGCCATATGGTGCCAGGGCTCAGACCTGGCAACATGTCTGCTCTGCCCAACTAGCTCTCTCTCTCCAACTCCTTGGTTTGCATTTAACTCTCTCTCTCTGCCTCCTGGGTTATCTCTGGGGATCGGTGCCGGCACTACAAATCCACTGGCGACCATTTCTTCCATTTCACTGGCCAGGACAGAGAGAAACTGAGAGAGGAAGGAGGGAGGGAGGGAGGGAGGGAGGGAGAGACGCCTGCAGACCTGCTCTGCTGCTTACGAAGCTTCCCCCCTGCAGGTGGTGAGCCGGGGCTTGTACCCCCATTCTTGCCTGGGTCCTTGTGCACCCCACCCCAATTGTTTTTTTAATTGTCACCAGGCTTGGTGCTGGCACTACAAGTTAGTGGCCTTTCCCCCCTTTATTTTGTTTGATCGGCTAGGACACAGAGAAGTTGAGAGGAGAGGGGGAGACACCTGCAGACCGGCTCACCGCTCATGAAGCGTCCGTCCTCTGCAGGTGGCAAGTGGGGGCTCGAACCCTGGACCTTACGCGCGGTGAAATGTGCGCTTACCCGGGAGCGCCACCGCCCGGGCCCCCTTGATTCTCCTATTTCAGTCCCGCTCTCAAGGTCACTTTTGGTCGTCATTCCTTTTTCCACCCTCCAGGCCCCGTCATTGCACTGGACGTGCCGTTTCTCCGCCGCTGAGTAGTGGGGGCAGAGCCCGTCTGCGGCTCCGGCCGGCCCGGCTGCTGCGTCCCCAGCGCCCGCACTCCCCCGGTGCTGCTCTGTGTGCGTCTTCGCAGCCGGCTGTCCTCGCTCCGCACCGCCGGTGCCTGCTCACTGCCCCTTCATGCCCACAGGCAAGACTGCTCTCCTTGTGTCTGATTCCTTTCAGCTTCCTTCCTTCCTTCCTTCCTTCCTTCCTTCCTTCCTTCCTTCCTTCCTTCCTTCCTCCTCCCTCCCTCCCTCCCTCCCTCCCTTTCTTCAATCTTTGTTTACTCCTGAGGGTTTCCGGAGAGGAGCAGCGCAGCCCTGGTACAGGCCGCTGCCAGGGGCTCAAGTGGAGACCTCCCGCTTGAAACCTCCCGCTGCTTTCTTGTGTTTTATTCTTATTCTTTGTTTTTAATTCCTTTTTTAAAAAATGATTTCTTCCCTCTTGTTGCCCTTATTGTTTCATTGTTGTTGTTACTGATGTTGTCATTGTTAGATAGGACATAGAGCAATGGAGAGAGGAGGGGAAGACAGAGAGGGGAGAGAGACAGACAGACACCTGCAGACCTGCTTCACCGCCTGTGAAGCGACTCCCCTGCAGGTGGGGAGCCGGGGGCTCGAACCGGGATCCTTAACGCCGGTCCTTGCACTTTGCGCCACCTGCGTTTAACCCACTGCGCTACTGCCCGACTCCCTTTAATTTTTTATTATCTTATTTGATAGAGACGGCCGGAAACCGAGAGGGAAGGGGGTGATAGACGCCTGCAGCCCTGCTTCACCACTCGCAAAGCCTTTCCCCTGCAGGTGGGGATGGGGGCTTGAACCCGGGTCCTTACGCACTGTACCGTGCGCTCAACCAGGGGCGCCACTGCCCGGCCCCGCTCCGTGGTCTTGTCTGAGTACTTTTAGCCTCTCCAGTTTCCCAGCCGTCCCCCCGTGGCCACAGGGTCACAGGCGAGGAGAAGTAGGGAGCACGTCGCTCTCCGCCTGCTGGGCACGGACGCAGGGAAAGGCCAGCCGGTCTGCTGCAGAGAACTCGCAGAGTAAAGAGAAGTGATGCAGACGCAGCACTCAAAACAGAAATCATGCTTTAATAGACACCGAAATCACAAAGCAAGGCCAAGTGCCTCAGCAATCTCAATAAAAATATGAAGTTCTTTTTACAGGGTAGATTTCATCATATAAAAAGCTTAATGCCAATCTGGAAACTGCAATTTACAAAACAGTCCGCACAGGCCAAAGAGGGCTAATGCTGCGTGTGGGGCTGTGAGTGCCGGGGAAGGCCTCTGCGGGAGGTGTGGGAGGTGCGGGAGGTGCGGGAGGTGCGGGCAGTGCTCGCAGGGAACAGCTCTGAAGATGGGCCCGGGGCGCAGGCCACTTGTACAATCAATCGTTTTAAATGAGACAAGGAAACGGGATGAAGAGCTGGCCATTTGCACTTTCTCCTCACTGAAAGCAAACTGGATTACTGCATGGCGCCTCCCCTCGCCCCCCACCCCCGGTCTGAAGTGAGACCAGCAGGAGGGCGGTTGGGTGTCGCATGTGGTGGGAAGGCAGCACAGGAGAGGGTGAGGACAGCGGTGGGTGAGGACAGCCTCACTTTACGACACCCCAAGGTGGATCCAACATTAAGTTTTAGTATCAAATCAGTGAAGTAGTCGGGTAGCCTGCTGGAGAGAAATCGCTCACTTCCTTCGCGGCGGTCACACCAAGATCCGTCGGAGGGGAGGTTTGGCTTCTGTTCAGCGCGTTGGCCTCCGGTGGCACAAAGTCAGGGGTTCCGGCTCCCTGAACTGAAGAAGAAACACACCCCAACACACCCCTCCCACCCCTCTGCTGTGAGGAAGTGACTTGTGCCCAGGCCGCGCCTCCTCCTGAGTGGGGCAGAGAGCGCCCCTCTGGCTTCCTCCGCACGCCAGTCACGCTGCCCCGCACCCTGGCGTCGTCCATCTTCCCTGGACCGTGGGCACGAGCAGTCGGAGTGTGCTTTCTGTCACCCGTGCCAGGCGTCAGCGGACTTTTCTTTAAGACCAGGTGTTGGATATTTTTGGCTTCTGGGGTCGAGAGGCAAAGCCAGTGAAATTATATAGGTATTTATAGAACTGTTTAAAAATGTAATATCCGTTCTTAGCTTAAGGCCATTCAGAAAACCAGGCCCAATCAGACTCAGCCTGTGGTCTGCCGACTCCTGACCCTACACAGAGGCCTGTGGGTGATACGGTTTCATAACACCTTAGGTGTCTTTGCTCACAGGGGCCTGAAAGGCCCGCTTCGATTTCATTTCAGTGACTCCTGCACAGACACCAAGACCGACAGGGAGGTAAGGGAGTGAGGGCTCTGGTGCTTCTGAGAGATCGGCCTCTGTCATCGTCTGTTTTCTCTTCGCTTTAGGACCAAAAAAAAAAAAAAAATCGCACTTGCTGTTTGGCTTTTCAGTACGAAACCTAAACGAATACTGTGGACGGAATGAAAACCGGGGGGCCAGGAGTGCGCCCAGCCGGCTTGGTCTGCCCCCGGGAGCCAGCGGTCTGGGTGGCGGAGGGCGTGCGCTGGAGGGGGCGGGCGGGACGCAGCTCAGACCAGGCCGTTCCTCCCGGCCTCCCTGGCACTTGGGAAAGAGGCCGGAACGGCCCCGCTATGTACATGTAGATTCAGAAGTTTACTGTGAGGTTTCTTTTTGTTGTCGAGGACCTGATTTGTCTATCTAGATGCACAGTGCTGTAAAGTCGGCTCTTGTTTGCTACACTGGTTCTTTTAATGACCAGTTTTCCCCTCCCGACGACGACGACGTAACACCGAGAGGACTTCATAGCTGCTTTGTTTTCAAGCCTTGGCGTCAGGATTGGAACGAGATGTCCTTATTGTTTCCTTTTGTTAACATGGCCGTTGGGATACATTTGAAAACCCTTGTGAAACAGCTTAGGGGGATGACACAAGCTGGATAAGCAGTCAGTCCTCCTTGCGGAGGACACTGAGCAAGTGGGCAGCGTTTACTTAGCCTGCGGCCTCCTCCCCAGCTGGGGCCCAGAGCTCGACGTCAGAGTCCCTCCGGCCGGGCCTCTCGCCCACTCTGTGTGGCCGGTGTCCCGGGCCTAGGAGCCCTCGTGGTCTGGACCACAGGGTCTTCATTCTGGAATGATCTGAAGGATGCTTAAGTTCTCTGACTAAACTTAGCAGCACGTGACCGTCAGCCTTCCGTTTAACACGGATATGAAACTAACGGTCCCGGCTGGCACCAGTGTCGGCGGACCATCCTGATAACTCAGGCGCGTATCCCAGCAGAAGGCCCCTGGGTGGAGAGCTCCCGTGAGGAGTGAGGGGCAGGGACTGTGTTGGTACCGGCGGCTTAAAGGCCTGGAATTGGAAGCAAGAAAATAAAGCCCCAAAGGGTAAGAGCCGGGAGGCTCGGTTCTGGTGAAGTCTAGTCTGACACGGGCTGTTTTGTTTTTAAGGAAACTGAATAATTCCACCCACTCCTCCACTGACTGTGCAAAGCCTGACATTTAAAAAAAAAAAACCTGCTGGGCTTTTAAAAATAATAGTTATAAATGGAAAGTACTGTTGATAACAAAACCAAGTTGTTTATCCGTGTACAAAAAGGTCAGTAATGTTTTAAAAGCACAAAGTTGCATTTTAAAATCACAATTGCATAGTTCTGAAGTGCCTGGATAAGACCTTACACAGATCCTTTAAGAAAATTCAAGTTTGCTTGTAGTGTGGCCAGAGGACACTGGAAGTGCTGACTCGCCGGGAGTCCCTGGATCAGTGCGGCTCGCGCTGTAGCTGGTGACAGGCCGCTGGCTGGCTTCTGGCTCTGGCTAGATGCCCGAGCAGAGTCCACTTTAAATGCACACATTCCCCCAGGAAGCCCCGCCTGCACTCTGCCCCCTCCTAGCAAACCTCCTTCGCTCCCTCTCCCTCTCCCTCTCCCTCTCCCTCTCCACCCCGGCCCCTGGCCGCCCCTGCGGGAGAAGCCGGGGGTTCGGAGGTCAGCAGTCCAGGAGCCTCCTGCACTGGCCCCCGGGGCCCCGGCCGGCCGCCTAGCACTTGGAGGAAGGGAAGAGCCGTCCGGGCGACAGGAACTTGTAGCCGTTCCCAGACGGCAGGCGCAGAGGGCGTGCGGGGCCTGCAGGAGGGCCGGCGGGCAGCGTGCCCAGCGAGGTGGTCTCGGCGCGCCGGTGGCCGTTGGGAGGCGCTCTCTGCGGCGTCTCCGGGGGGCGCTGCACAGACAGCTCCTTCAGCTCCAGCCTGTCCGCCGCCTCCTCCTTCTTGTGCCGCGGCGACAGGTTCAGGAGACTCAGGACGTCTCTTCTGGAAGCCGTGGTGCCAGGGGCCCCCCGGAATATCTTCAGGGGCCCGGCGGGGTGCGGGGGGGCGCCCTGCCAGAACATCTTCAGGTTGTGCACCGCCTGCACCTTCTCGTCTATGGCCGCCACCTTCAGCTTGTGCCCGTCGGGGGCGTCGGCCGGGCTGGAGCGGGCGGAGCCGGCCGAGGAGTAGGACAGGGCGGGCGAAGGTGCGCTGCCCGCAGGGGACTGGTGGCCTGAGCCCGGGGACGTGTTCCCGGGTGATCTGGAGATGTGAGCACTGTAAGGAGAGCTGGGGTACTTGAGTTTAAAGAGAGGCTGGTCGCTCAGGGAGGCCTGGGAGCCGGAGCCGGAGCCGGAGCCGGAGCCGGAGGCGGCAGGACCGTCCTTGGCGGACTCCTCGGAGGCGGTGGGGCTGCTGTAGCCGGAGCTCACCTTGGGGAGGGACGAGCTTCTGGCCGGGGGCTTTGGCTTCGCGGCGGGGGATGGCTGGTCCTTCTGGCGGCACGGGGCCGGCCTGCTGAACGCGCTGGTCTCCGAGGCCCGGAAGACGGGCGCGCCGTCCTCGGGGGCGCCGCTCTTGCCGGCCTGGCCGCCCCCCCTCTGAAGACGCTCCACCGCCAGGAGGTGGCTCTGCGTCTCCTCCAGAATCTTCTGGGCCAGCTCCTGCGGGTCAAGCTTGGGGCTGCTTTCTTCTTGGGATCTCACGGTGCTGTCCGTTTCGGTGCTCGACTGGTCCGACTCTCCGGTATCTGAACTCGCCAGCTTTCCCACCTTCTGGAAGGGCGAGTTCGGGCTGGGGATCAGAGTCATTTTCACCGGCGAGTTGGGGGTGCTCACGCTCCCCTTGGAGCTGACGGAGACTCTCACGCCTCCAGCCGGCCCGGCTCGGGCCTGCCTGTGGTCCGGGGAGAAGCGCGGCTTCCCGCCTTCCTGGCAGCCCGCCAGAGGCTCGGTGCTGATGATGGAGAAGCCTTCGTATTCCTCTTCCTCTCTGCCGGCGGCCGCGCGGGCCTGGGGGGACAGCCGGCTCCGAAGCAGGGCGGCTCGCTGGGCGTAAGAAGCCCCGGGCCTCTCGGGGTCCTGCCGCGCTCGGGGCCCCCCACCTTCCGCGCCGCCGTCGGGCTTGGAGACGAAGCTCATGGAGGAGGCGATGGAGCTCAGGCTGTACACGGAGATGGCGTCTGAGGCGATGCTGTCGGCTCCCGAGGGGGAGAAGGGGGGGTGCTGGTACCCCAAGGGCAGGGTGTTGGAGACAGACTGGGCCGACGCCAGAGACTCCAGCGAGGACGAGCTGTCCAGGCTGAGGCGCTTGGGCAGCTCTGTGGAATCTGAGGCAAGACACAAGAGCCCAGGGGGCATTTAGGCTTTCAGGAATATTTCATTTATTCACTTGTTGGACAGAGACCTAGTCTGCAGCGCTGCTTGTGAAACTTGCCCACAGTGGGGGCCGGGGGCTTGAACCCAGGTCCCAGAGCAATCAGACTTCTAGATGGCTCCGATTCACCTCTCCGAGTCACACACCCCCTTATATGCGTGTCAGCCGGCAAGAATTAAGCGGCAGCGCGTGCGGACCACGTGCCCTTAGGTCCTGCGAGACACCGTCCTGTCGGCGGCGGCGGCCGAACAAGGAGCTCGTCGCCCTGCCTCCGGGGCAGTCTGGGACGGCCCGCTCAGAGCCCACCCGCCCCTTCGGGCAAGCGGCCCGGGCCCACGGCCTGGCAGCCTCGGAGGCGGCCTCACGCCTGCTCCCTGCTCCCTGTGGCCCCAGCTCGCCGTCACCTCTAACCCGCCCTCTCTTCCGACACGGTCTTCAGCGGCACCAGACAGACAGACACACCTGCCACCTGGGCCACCCGGCCCTCACAGCACCGTCTGTCTGTCTGTCTGTCCGCCTGCCCCGGGGCACGCTGCGAGCAGCTCTTACCGAAGAGGGCGAGCAGGGACTGCAGTGCAAAGTGCATGGTCCGTCTGCTGGCTTGCTTCCCGGTTTTCAGTATTACCTCCTCCTGACCGACTTCGCACAGATCAAAACCTAGAGGAACGAAGAACACAGACGCCCGCCTCCTCAGGGCAGGCCCGGCTCCTGGGTGCGCGGCTGCACTCGGCACGTGGCCCCTCACAAGCCTGCCTGGGCTCTCCCGTGGGAGCGGCCGGGACAGACGGTGGGACAGAGCTCGGCTGGCTCGGCCCGGCTCCCCTTGGCTCCTGCCTGACCCCCGAGAGAGACCAACCGGGCCGCCGCCGCCGAGGCCTCTGAAGCGAGCTCTCTCCTGCGAGGGAAGACCTGCTGTTGGGGCTCTCCTCAGCTCTGCCAAAGCCCGGAGGACCGGCCCCCGAGTTCTGATGGCTCTAGTGAGGCTTAGAGCACACACAGACGGGAGCCTCCTGCCAGGCGGTGGCGCCCAGCACATCTCCCCAGAAGCCGCCGGGCACACGGGCCGGGGTCGCGTCCCCAGCCCCCAGCAAGGACGCCGGGCTTGTGGGCCCGCAGCCTCCACCTGCCTCCTGAGAGAACACCCCCGGCCTCTGGAGGTCTAGCAGGGCCAGGCTCGTCCCGAAACAAATGAGGGTCAGGAAATGCTGGGGGCACTGAGCTGTTATTCTGTGAGAGACTTTCGTGCCTGAGTCTCTGAGGCGGCAGGTCTGACGTAAGGCGGAGCCGTGCTCTCGTGGAAAAGAGACGCAGAGCGAGTGGCCCCCTAACAAGCCGCATAGGCACTTCTGCGGGCAGGAGAGACACTGAGCCTCCCGTGTTGCTTTGCCAGCAAGTGTGCCTGGTGTAAGGACAGTGCTCTGGAGGGTCGGGCGGTAGTGCGCCAAGCATCAAGGGCCGGCGTCAAGATCCCGGTTCGAGCCCCCGGCTCCCCACCTGCAGGGGCGTCGCTTCACAGGCGGTGAAGCAGGTCTGCGGGTGTCTGTCTGTCTCTCTCCCTCTCTGTCTTCCCCTCCTCTCTCCATGTCTCTCTGTCCTGTCCAACAACGTCGACATCAATAACAACAACAAATACCACAACAATAAAAAACAAGGGCAACACAAGGGGAAAAATAAAAGAACAGTGCTCGGGTCAGGATGCTGCTGGGGGGGGGGGACCGTGGTGACCTGGGCTGAGCCCATGACACGAGCCGCGAGGTCTTGGTGTCCACGGCAACTCAGGTGGTCTCGGTGGGACTTTCTCCTGCTGGCTTCGAGCAGTCAGGGACAGGAGTCAACATCGAAACCATCACTGCACGCCTCCCGTCTTCGCCGTGGCTTGAACCCCAAGACTAGAAACTAGCAGATTTCCGTTAAGACGACGACATGCAAATGAGGGAGGCGTGGGGCTAAAACAGAACCTCTGAGCTGCCCACTCAGGCGACAACTGGCAGCTAAGAAACACTGGCACGAGGCCCTGGGGAGCACGCCCTCACACAGACCCACGGGGGCGCGGACACGGCCTACCTAAAGCTGCCAGGAACTCGTGACAGCCTGGGAGCCGCCACAGCTGGACGCTGATGGAGACCTGGATGGGAGCCGAGGCCAAGTCCTGCTCCTTGTCGCCCACCTGCAGCTGGACCAGCACCTGGTGGAGCTGTGGGGGGGGGGGGAGGGGCCTTGAGTTCTCGCCTCTGCCAAGCCAGGACTCGCCCCGGTCACCGCGCAAGCTGCTGGTGTCCCTCCTGAGCTGTCGCCTAACACGTTAGACCGTGTGGAGAATCGTTCCACGGCACCTTCGCACCCGTGTCCTCTGGGGACGGTCCAGGCAGTGGGACCAGGGACAGTGGTGGAGCCCGCGGCCCACCGGGCGTCTGCGTCCAGCCGCTCATTCTCGTGCACCAGAGGGCGGCCACGGGACTCGCATCTCCACGGCAGCCAGAGAGCTGGTGCGGTGGCTAAAGCAGGGGCCTAGGAGCTCGCGTTGGCAGAGTTCGACTCCCAGCATCAGATGTTCCAAAGTGATGCTGGGTTTTTTTCTTTCTCTCTTTCTTTCTCTCTTTCTTTCTCTCTCTTTCTCTCTTTCTTTCTCTCTTTCTCTCTTTCTTTCCTTCTTTCATCAGAAGTAAACACATGTGTTCAAAAGTGATTTTTGTAAAGGAGTCACCGGGACACTGAGGGTGAGCTCTCAGAACCGAGCAGGTGCCTCTGTGGGCTCCGAGCGCCACTGTCTCTCCTGCCCCTGCTGACCTAGGGGGACTTGAGAGGCCGGATCGAGAACACGAAGGCTGGAGCAAGAAAGGGGCCAGGGGCGGGGCAGACGGCCCAGCGGAGCCAGGGGCACAGCCACCCAGCACGCGGGACTGGGGTGGGCGGGAGGGGCTCACCCGACCACGAAAGCTACTGAAAGTGGTACTCACCATTGCAACCACATTTTTAACAGCCTTCAGCCAGCAGAGTATGAGGAAAAGAAAGAGAGAAGAGAGTTTAGACTCAAGCACAGGTGGTTCTGCCACACGAGCTCGCCACCGTGAGGAAGCGGCACGCCAGGCCCGAGGGAGAGTCGGCAGGGACAAGCAGGAAGACAGTGGCAGGCGCACGGGCCCCGTTCTCCCTCACCAAGACAGGAAGGAGCCAGGCAGG